>NC_045778.1:81451947-81719447 GCF_008692025.1 Phocoena sinus
GGTCTCCCAGACCAGGCTTGGGTCCTTTCTGTTTTGATGAAACAAATGCATCACTTAGGCTTAAAATGACGGATAACCAGTAGTCAATTTGATCCTTTGATCCACCAAAAGGTTAATTTTAAAGGCACACGTATGCTGGTTGAGCGGCTGAAAACAGTCCCAGTATGGCCTCGTGGACAACGGCTGCAGCTGGGCTTCGCCACAGTCTGCATTTCGAGGACCAAAGGCAGAGGCTGAGCCTCCCCAGGCCCAGCTCCCTGACATCCCGAGGACACGGGCAGACTGTCCCCACGTGGGGGGACACCGTCCCAGAGAGAATTGCTCCCATGAACCCCATCACATCTCCCAGCCACAGCAATTACTCTCTCTAGGTCTGTGAGAAAAGTACATAGATCCCTACACGTGGAGAGGGGAGGGCAAGTTCTGAGACACCTGGGAGGGCAGGACTCACCTGACACTCTGGAGGTGAAGCTAAGGTAACACGAGAGATCCTGCCCCACCAGTTCCGTGGGCTGTACGGGGTACCTCGGGCCACGAGAGCATCAGCTCGTGTGATCCTCATACAGCCCAGAGTGGGAAGCAGCTGGCGGGAGGTGGGGGTGGGGCGAGTTCTGGATGGCTTTGTGTTTTCCCTCTTTCTCCTTTTCATCCCTTTCTCCCCTGTTCCTCCTGGAGAGAAGGGGCACCCAGGCAGGGAAAGAGTGAGCTCCGGGCCAGGCTGGGAGGTCCGGGATGCTCTAACCCAGTAGCTGGCATTTGCAAGCTCCTACCCCAGGCCTGACAACACAGCCCTCAGGGCACCCTTCTCAGGGCCAGGAAGGCGTCCACGGGGTCTTCCTGCCTCTGCCCCACCTTGACCCCAGGTGCCTAGTGCCAAGGACGTTCATGACTTCACTCCTCTCTTCAGTCAGTAGGCACTGACCCCTCTCAGGTGCCTCCTTGTGCTACCTGCCCCTGCCCCTGGGTGGGGTGAGACAGGTCTGGAGAGAGACATAAAAGAAGGAACTGAACACACAGTGGGTGAGGGAGTGTGTGCATGTGTGTGGGTGTGTGTGCAAGTGGGAGTGAGTCTGCACACGTGGTCGTGTAGGTGCGTCTGTAGGAGCGGATGCACGTGTCGGAGTGGGTACCGAGGTTTTGAGTTGTGCTGGGGATTTTCAGGAAACGCAGGGGCCGTGAGGAAGGGTGATGGGGAAGGTGACTGTCTCCTCAGTTAGCTGGGGCTGAAGGGGGGCCCCGATGAGCTCAAGCCTTGCAGAGCAGGTCCTGGGGCCCCATCATCCCACACCCCAGCCAGGCCCCCAGCAAACGACAGCTGAAAGTCATGTCTCTTCCTGGAAGCCGCTGGCAGCCCAGGGAGGTGGGCTTCATGCTGCCCAACCAAGCTGAGCCCATTTCTTTGTCTCTCTTGAGAAGTGTCACCTTCCCAGCCGGTGGCTGTCATGAGGATTAAGGGAAACCATGGCTGTAAACCGCCACGAGACATCCGTCCATCTGGTTCCCTTCCTGCCCCTCAAGGAGAGCTTTCACTCTGCCACCAGTAACCAGCCCGGAGACCCCAAACCTCTCTGGAGACGCTGATCATCCCAGGGGCCGGGCGGGTGCTGTGAGTGGGGACAGCCACTCAGAGGAGGCTTGGAGACTCAGTCTGAGTGTTGGGGGCCCTGCCTTCTTCCCCCTACCCTACAGCTCAGGACAAGATGGGGTGCAGGGGCAGCTGGAAAGCCAGCCATTCTGAGCCCCAAACTTCAGTCTTCTCTGCCCCTTTGATCGTGAGCCACGTGGGTGGAACCTGTCCTTTCTCGCTTCTGTTCTCACAGCTGGTATTGCAATGCATTTGCCCTCGTGCCTGCAGAAAAATGTCCTTGGCGTTCTGCAAGGCTGAGGGTCAGTAGCAAAAGTGTGCTTCAACCCCATCTGCACTGTTTCCAGGGTTGGGGTTTTTTGGGGTTTTGGGGGGGTTTTTTTGTGTGTGTTTTTGTTGTTTTGCTGCTGTGGATCATAATTTTGTTTTAAACAGGGGAGCTTTGCTCTTCGTAGATTGTAGTGTACGTTTATGATGAGGTTTCTGAAGAGAGGACGGACTACCCAACTTACGAGCGGAAACTGAGGGCCCCACGTTGAGGAGATGCAGGAGTCTGATCACAGAATGTGGATTCTATGTGTGAGACGCTGTGGTCACTTACATGCGGAATCTCAAAAATACAACAAAATGGGCTTCCCTGGTGGCGCAGTGGTTGAGAGTCCGCCTGCCGATGCGGGGGACGCGGGTTCGTGCCCCGGTCCGGGAAGATCCCGCATGCCGTGGAGCGGCTGGGCCTGTGAGCCATGGCCGCTGAGCCTGCACGTCCGGAGCCTGTGCTCTGCAGCGGGAGGGGCCACAGCAGTGAGAGGCCCGCATACCACAAACAAACAAACAAAAACCAACAAACTAGTGATTATAACAAAAAGGAAACAGACTCACAGATATAGAGAACAAACTGGCGGTCATCAAGGAGGGAGAGGGGAGGGGCAGCTTAGGGGTGGGGAAGTGGGAAGTACCAACAACTGGGTATAAGATAGGCTCGAGGATGTACTGTACAGCATGGGGAATAGAGCCAATAGTTTGTAATAACTGTAAATGGAAAGTTATTTTCAAAAATTGTACAAAATATAAAAAATATGTTGTGCCTCTAAACTTACACAATGTTATATATCAACTATATCTCAGTGAAATTGGACATTTTTTTTAAAAAGAGAGAAGCAAGTGACTGTCCTCCCGATAGGAGACACTTTGTTACGTATACTCCTCTTAAATTTGTCCATAACACACTTGTTTATGAAATTGAGAATTTTTCTCCAAATTATGTCATGATGTATATACCATGAGTGTAAGTGTATTTGCGTTGCAAAAATCAATATTTTCTAAATGCCCATTTAAAAACCAGCTGAAAAGTATGGGAAAAGGAGTTGTTAATCTAAAATCTAATTTCTGGGTCAATCAGTCATTCCTGATGGAATTACTAAGAAATAGGGCCTTACAGCCAGAAGGATCAACTTCTACTCCCCTTCAGGGAGGCTGTGTGGGGTGGTAGAAGGAGGTTGGAGCCTGACCTCTGACCTCTGACCTCTGACCCCAAGCCCTGGAGTCTGGCACGGAGCCTACACTGAAGAACCATGGAGGTGTGGCTGTCTCACTGGCCTGAGGTCCTCAAGGTTTGAGGGACCACAGGCCCATTTATGAACCTGATCCAAGCAGGTTCCTTCATCTCAGAGGGATTCATATCCACACAGACCATCGCAAAATGGGCCCAAAAATGGGGCCACCCGGGAAGTTTGCTGAGCTCTGCAGAAGACACGGCATCCCTGACCTTAGCCCCGCTCCAGATGCTCACCCAAGTGGGAGGGCACCAAGGCCACTTACTCTGAGCCTATTCTGGCCATGCCTCTCTCTCTCTCTTCTTCTGCTCTACCTCAAGCAAAACAAAACCACTGGAGCCCCAAGTGTGTCTGCACGTACATGAGCAAGCCTGCACACACACATACACACACACACACACAGACACCACATGTGTGTACACACACACCCTGCTTCCCAAACATGGGATCACATGTGCCAGAAAAGTACCCACGGCTTTAGATGTAATCACCCTAGTTTAGAGAATGACAGCTTTATTGTTCAATAAAACAAATCAGTTGATTCAACGATCTTCACCAGTGGTTAGGAGGCTTTATACATTTATCTGAGAAACAGGAGGAGGTTTCAGAATGATGGGAGAGGAAAGAGTTCTCCCTGGAAGCTCGAGAGAGGCTGCCACGCGGACAACACAGAGGCCACAACCTTTGACTTTTTTCTGCCAGAGTCTTCGGCTGTGGCAACCGAAGGGCAAAAAAGACGTGTAAAGTAACCACTGTCAAAAGGAGATGTGTCATGGAGGGTCTTTAAACATCTTTCTGTGGAGGGAAAGACAATGGTCTCTTTTGTCGAACCGTCTCCTCTGTCTTCTTCTCCCCCCCACTTACGCTTTGCAAACAGACAGGCTTCCGGCCTCTGGAGTGGAAGAAAAGGTGCAGAGAGCATTGTGATGAGGCAGAGGGGAGGAGTAATTTAATTGTCTGGTTCCTTCTGTACTGCAGAATATCAAACAGATGAGGAGGATAAAACAGGGAGCTCAATAATTAATTTTCATGTTTCTCACTAGTGGGGCTTCGTCGGGCCCTGCGCCGTGATTATAGGGAAAGGTTGGATTCTGAAGTTTCACTCATTAGCTACGTGTTGTATGAAAATACCTTGATTTTCAAAAGGCAGAGTGACAAGAATGAAAAATTTCAGCTATTAAAAATATCCCGGTGTCAGAGACTTTTGTGAGAGAAGAAAAACTCTCTGATTCCCTCAGATAAATAATGAAACGAATGGTTGTTGAGAGGTGAAGGGTCAAAACTTCCCTGTTGACTAAAACACAAGGTTGACTTAAAAGACTTTTGGAAGTTATTCAAGGAGCCGTGCATCGGGCTGGGTTTTTTTGCCTTCTAATGAAACTGAAGGAGCTCCCTGAAATTTCCACCACCGCTGCATTCAAAGCACACGGGTTTTAATGGGCAGGACATCAGGTTTGACACCGGTCCTGCATGCTGCTTGTGTAATACAGAGCATCTGTGAATCATTCAATGATGCTGTCCCAGGCTCTGAGTTCATCCAAGGGTAAGTATTAAGATTTAATTGATTCCAAATTAGCCGTTAAGTTCTCCATCCAAATCAGTGTACAGTGGAGCCATCAGCAAACTCACAGCCTCCAGAGAGCAAGTCCTGTCCCCACCCACTGCGGCCGCGTCCACGTCCGGGAGCCAGAGACGGTTTTCCTTCTGGCATACTGATTAGCCTGGCGAGCATTTGTTCGCAAGCTTCGGAGCCCAACCTAGGCAACGTAATTTTTTAGCACAAACGGTCCAATCATTCAAACACACAAACATTTTAAGGTAATTTCTGCAAATCCCCATTGTGATCTAATTTCTGGTGAAGCAGAATAAAGCTGCTTGGCATTGCAATTAATCAGTTTGGGGCTCCACAGAGCGTTCGCTGTGGAGTGCTTCCTTTTTTTATTTTTAAAGGAGTATTAGAGCCACGTTCCTTGGGTTCACGCCGTATCTCCCACGTGCATCCCCACACCTGTGCACACGCCGGCCACGAAAGCACGTTGATAGGACACTCTGCTGAACCTTGCAAAAAGAGTCATCAGAGAGCTTTACTTTTACCACGTGTTTGTGTGTGGGTGCATAAACCACTACTAGGAAAATGACTAAATTTGTGTTTTATTTTAAAAATCGAAGGTGAAAATACTGAATCAATTATAACAAAGACCTACTGTGTAGCACAGGGAACTATACCCAATATTTTGCAATAACCTAGAATGGGAAAGAATCTGAAAAAACAATATGTATAACTGCATCACTGCACACCGTACACCTGAAATTAACATGCACTGTAAACCAACTACACCTCAATGAAACAATTATGTCTAATGTTTATTTTTTTTAATGTATGATTGTGGCAAATTAAAAAGTCTTGCTATCAGAATATTCTTATATAATTGTGGCCGGATTAAATATGGTGGTGGTTATTTAAAAGAGAAAAAAAAAACACACTGTGCCAATTACAAAATTACCCAATGTCTAAACATTACACAGATCATAATTCACGTACGCATCTTTTTTTTCCTTTAATTCGTAAATCTCTTGTCTAAAAAAAGTCCCCTGTGAAAATGGGTGGGATGCCATGCCTGAGAAAGGGACTGGAGATATGGGGGGCCCAGGAGAAAGGAGGGGTCTGGCTTGGCATTTCCATTTCTGAGTGCTTTACATAAAAAAGTCATTAATCGGGAGCTTTGCCGTTGAGAGAAAAGTGCACTCAGACCTCTGAATGTTGCAGGGCAAATGTGACTCAAAGTCTAATAATTCCTTTCAAAGATTTGGATCTAATTTCCAGTTGCCACTGATCAATAGGCAATTTATGAATGACCAATATCATTCCCAGGGGCCTCGAAAGACGGCGCTGGGTAAATCCTCATTCACCAGTAATCACAGCTGTGAGAGGCAGCGCCACGCTTAAGTCATTTAAGAGGCAAGGCAAAGCGTGTGTTTTTATTTAACAAGAAAGATCTCAGTGTAGATGAGGTTATTACTTTAGAAGCAGAAATGACTGTCTGAGCAGAATAAATGGGGGGTCATAATTCTCTAATGTGACCTAATTTTAACAAAGGAAAATGATCTGTTAAACTGTCCCAGAGATAATACGAATTAGACCAGGTCAACAGTAGGTCAAATAGATAGGGTGCTAAAACATCCTTTTTACTACTTTGTAGCATTTTATGCTAATTCAGTTCCCTTCTCTGTGATAAACAAAGCAAGTGGAAAGGAGCTAGCATCACACAGTGATGGGTCCCTGAGCTACAATTTAATACAAATCTAGTAAATTCCACTGTACAACATATCCAGCTCACTTAGGAGCCACAAATACTAAAAGCACACAGGATCAGACGCGTGCCCCGCACTGCAGGTACATCGCCTTGAAAGCACCAAAAAAAGATGAAAAAAAAAATTATATGGTGGTTTTAGTGGATAAGCCTTACGTGGAGTTACGTGAACTAAATGCGCCAGTAGGCGTTGCATTGTCATTAGGAAAAGGCTCTGAACTCAGAAGTGCTGGCAGGATCGTGGCGTGGACAGTGGACCAGAGGGCCGTGTAGAACTTGGAGGGACACCAGTGTCTGGGCGACATTCACACCTAGAGAGCGAGGGTCTGGGTTCAGTGCTGTGTTGTATATTCTCCCCAGGCCTTTGCAGGAAGGAAGGGAAGCGTGGAAGGGCTCAGGTGTCCCTCACAATTCAGGGTGAGCTTCCTAAAAGATGCTGCCAGGAGAAGCACCTTCACCCTCTCCGTGCACCATCAACCCATTAGGAGAATTTCCTCTCCTCGGCACTGAAGATGAAACCCCATGCCCCTCGAAAGTTGAATTACCTGCGTAGATGATTTCTCTTCTCCTGAGACAGGGCTTTGTTCTCTGTCATTCATTACTGGGTCAGGCTGAAGGATTAGATGGTTAGGGGTGTGAATTAACTATGCCCGGAAGGCTCTAGCGCACCCACCTGCAACGTGGGGACTGACCCAGCTCTCTTGGCACCTAATTTACAGCCCAGGGGTGACTTAGGCCCTGGGGAAGCAAAGTCATCCCTGCCTGTGACCTGTTAGTACATTTTGGTGAGGCGACCTGGCTCCTCAGATATGAAGCAAAGGAAGATAAACTGGCTAAGATCTCCAGAATTTTTTAAATGCAGGCAGGCCTTGAATTGGCAGTAAAGATAAAATTGGTGGTGGTTTGAATCCCTGATGGTGTGACATTTGGATTTGATTAAATTCACCATCAGAGACTGTATCTACATGCACAATTGCTTCTTCAATTTTGATGAAATTGACTCAGTTCAGTCCAAAGAAAGTGGCCAATTCAAAGGCCTGACAGAAAAATCCCTTGAACTATTTCACACCTCATGGGATTGCCAAGGAGTCCTTTGCATGCGAAAGGTGTAATATCTTTAATTCCAAATTTTGCAAAAGCAGTAATAATGAAACGGAGCAGGACCCTATGGTCCTCCCTCCCCCCGCCCCCGCCCCGTGCCCCGTGCCACGTCCCCCGCCTGCCTTTTGTCTGTGGAGAAACTTTATCCAAAGAATAAGTTTAATCAGAGAAGTGAGAAAATGCAGAAACAGAGGAAAACGATCAAAGGAGACCAAATCATAATAGTTTAGTCATTAAGTATAGTCAAGGACCTTTAGTTCCTCCTCAAGGGCTGTAGATCATATTCTGAGCCGTATCCTGGGAGCTGTCTCGTAGATACGGAAACCCCCGCCAGGTGGAGGAAGTTACTACATGATGACCAGGCTGGAGCCATGACATAAGCTGCCACGATTCCGAGAACTGGCCTCAAGGAAATGGGAACAAACGACCCTGGAACTGAAGAGTCACTGTACCTAAAACAATCACGAGGACGCTGGTCAGACCACCGATGAACAGTTTCAAGATGACTGGCAGAGCTGCCTGTCTATAGAAGCTTTTGCCCCCTGATTGTCGGGGGAGGGGGAGGCGGCCTTTGGACAGGCGTCCGCCCTCCCCCACCCCGCTGGTTGCTGGCATCCAAAGTAAAGCAAACTTTCCTTTCCACCAACCCTGCCTCTTTAATGGCTTTTGAGTGCTGAGCAGCCAGACCGCACTTGCAGTTATAGTAACTTTGGCAGACTTAGCGGTCCTCGTTCATCCAGAAACGGCATTGGACAAATTCGTTCCGGCCACCTGATCAGCGTTCTTGATGGATGTGAGGAGGTCCGTGTCCTTTACCCAACTTCCCCATTACTCTGCGAAATTCACCTGAAATCAAGCAGCGTTGCTGTCAGGAAACATTAACCATTCCCTGTGTGCTGGGAGTGTGACAGGATGACATGTGTGTCTCCTGGCCTCAGGAGTTTACATCTGACTGGGGTGGGAAGGAGAAGAGCTACCCCGGCACCTGGCACAGGGGGAGGCTCTGAATGGGCTGTAAAATGCAAAAGAGACAGGAGAAAGGGCGCAGGGCACTGAGACTGGAAGTCTCAAGGAAGCGCTGCTGGGCGCTCACCCGGCACACGTACCTGGGGCTTGCCCCGTGCAGGCCCTTCTCCCAGCACTGGGGCATCAACTTGGTAATACCACAGCCACCCCTAGGGTGAATACTGATGTTCTTTAAGGAAACTGAGGCACAGAGAGGTCAATAACTTAGTCCTGTTGTGATATAGCCTGTAAGTGGATTGCAGTCCAAGCTGTCTGGTTCTGGCTCCGGACCCAGACCCGGCTGCTGTCCCCTCTCCCCCTTGTGGAGTCAGCAATAGACAGTGCAGGAGCTGGAGGGAGAGGGGCTCCCCAGGAAGGGGGAACTTCATCACAAGTGGGGTGCGAACAGGCTTCTCACCGCTGGAGATGGTCCTTGCAGGGGAGAACCTAGAGGGGGCGTGATGGACACATCAACAGACAGGTCAGGTTAGAAGCTGGAGCCGCCAGAAACTCCACCTTTATTTGCAGGTGATGGAGAGCCACTCAACACCAGGATCAACATCAAGTGTTTGAGGTGGTATCTTAGGCAAATTATTCTAGGAGAAGCGCAGACAGCGGGCATGAGTGGAGGGGCTGGAGGAAATAAACAGGTACCATGAGATCCAGGAAGGACCAGGATATGCTGAGAGCTTAGGCCAGGGCAGCTGAGGAGAAGCTGAGGGCAGAGCTACCATAGGCAGAGTCCAGGGCTTGTCAGGGGAGCCCAGAGGCACCAGTGGGAGGGCAGGATGGGAGGAGCTCACCTACACAGGTGTCTCATCACTGGGACGGGGGCTCCCTGGAAAAACGACAAGTTGACTTTGTCACGCTGATTCTGAGGAGGGACCTTCAGGGATGTGTGTCCTATTCTACAGTTCTATGCGGGAGACCCCCGTCTGCAGGCAGAGGTCTCTCCTAACAGATGCAATGCTGCTTCTTGATTGAAAACCAGCAGACATGGTAACTGCTACTTTTGTACTTATTAAACTGGACTAGGGTAAATTTTTTTTTTAAGGACAGTATAAATTTCCTCACCCTCATAAGCATTCTTAGTTCATAAAAACTTATGAATTCCACTTAATAATTCCATAAATTCTTCTAATAGGGGCTTCCCTGGTGGTGCAGTGGTTAAGAATCCACCTGCCAATTCAGGGGACACGGGTTCGAGCCCTGGTCCGGGAAGATACCACATGCCGCGGAGCAACTAAGCCTGTGTGCCACAACTACTGAAGCCTGCGCGCCTAGAGCCTGTGCTCCGCGACAAGAGAGGCCACCGCAGTGAGATGCCCGCGCACTGCAATGACGAGTAGCCCCCACTCACGGTAACTAGAGAGAGCCTGCGCACAGCAACGAAGACCCAACGCAGCCAAAAATAAATAAATAAAAATAAATAAATTTATTTAAAAAATTCTTCCACTAAAATTAGACATAGTTTTAATCATAAAACACTTTCTCTGTAACTTTTACTTTAGAGAAAAGAGGAAAAATGTATATCAAGAAGACTACCTTTTCAAGTGTTCCCAGAATGATGGCGGCAGGCTTTTGATGAGTTTACCAGCTATGAGAACCTGTGTCAGACCTCTTTCCTCTACACCCTGCCTGTGGCACCTTTGTCTGAGAGAAAATTCCTATTGGTTTTCACGGTTTTAAAGCTTTTTGGTGTAGACGGCCACCTGATTAATTAGCTATAAAACTACACAAGAAAATACAAAAGACACCCAAGTGCACCTTGTATGTAATATATTATTCATCCCCCCGCCAACGCAATCAGCCATTTGCAGGAGCCTTTGTGCTGAGAACCTCTGGCGAGACGCGGCTTAGGGATGCATTTGGTCATGTCACGGACAATGCAAAAATCCACGTTGGATGCGGTTTCTTGATGAAGAAATAAAGCTATGTCATGAAGCCAGATGTCCCCCTCTGGGGAGCTGTCAAGTGAGTTTCCAGTATTCCGTCCTGGGAAGGGAAAAAGCCGATTATTTGGGAAGGGCTGGGCATCACGTTCCTGCCTCTCTACCATCTCATCCGCAAACCAGGCTTCTCTCTGCAGTGTCTCATTCAGCGGCCTGGGCGCTGAGCTCAGAAAGATGGCTGGGCTCTGAGAGAACACAGAACTATTTACCAGGTACATGTCATTTGCTAGGACTTTGGCAAGATTCTAGGAGTTACATGAGGAAGAGTGTGACACGGGCAGTCATCTTGCTTAAGGACCCACACGGAGGTTGGTAAATGGCAGGTACAACAGCGACTGGGTTTGTCCCCTGTGATGGCTCATTAGGCTGTGGGAACCGGGCAGAGCCACAGATCCAACCTCGGCTGTGCCTGGGGGACGCTGGGGGGAACACAGGCCCCCTCTCCTGGGTCCCATTGCTAACAAGAGTGCTTTTGTAGCTGAAGAGCACAGGACAGACACAAGGAGGGTAGGATTCAGAAGCTGAAAGACAGTGCTTAGGGAAAACGCAGGCATCATTCAATTCAGCCGTTCGTCCAGTGAATAAAGGAGCAAGTGGATTCCAGTAAACACCAGTCCTGCTGTCCTCTCTCTGCAGTGTCACTGCTTGGTCCCCCTTTCCCACCCTACCACCCAGTTTTGCCCTGAAGGCCACCTCGCCTTCAGAAATAGTCTTCAAAAGTTTGTTTTAATGGAGGATTTTTTTTAAGGAGGCTTGCACATCGTCTTGGACTGACCCTCTGGGGAAGATGTGTCTGCCCGGGCACCTGTTGGAATGCAGCCCACAAACACAGCAGAGAGTCAATATCAAATCAATACTGTCACACACGGTGACGCATGGGAAGGGATTGTATCTCTCACCTGAAAATCCATTTTGACAGAAGGGCAGTACAGAGTCGTTTATGACACCGAGATGATGGGCTGCCTTGTTAGTGAGGCTGCCTGCAAACGGGAGAAGCCCGCGTGGACCCATAGCAAGAGAGCAGCCTGGACGTGCGCTGACAGCCGGGTACCATGGCCACATTAACACATCCACAAAAGACCTGGGCATTCTCAGGAAGGAATACGCTAGCCCAGGCTCCTGTGAGGAAGTGCAATTCCTAGTCCAACTGCAGTTTTCGTTCTTATGTTACAGTGGATTCTGATAGCATCCACCAGTGACCTCAAGTCTCTCCTCACTATGATCTGTCCAGTCTATACGGTAAGACAAATCACAACCTGGTTATCTGTCCAGTTCTGTGTAAACTAAATGTCATAGTTAATTCACAAATGCAGGTCAAAAAATCGACTTGATACACCCACCAAAAGTAGCCTAAGACGCTCCTGAAACCTGAAAGAAGTGTATGTTTTAATACAAAATGAGTACAAAAACATCATTTATCTTAAACTCGCCATCTAGCTGGATCCTGGTATCTCTTTGTTTTCTTGCTCAAATTACATCTATAGGAAGATGACAATACAGAGGTGTGGCTTTGTGCTTCGCCACACAAATTTGCTAGTTTTAGAGCAAAAACAACACGTGCAGGCATCCCAGCCTAGATGGCAGCATGTCAAGGACCAGCACCTGGCTTCTCCTCTGAACCCCTGTACCACTGAGACCAAGACACAGTTCTTCATAAATACTGGTGGAATGAATGACAGCACAGTTCTCCACTGGACTTTGGAGTAAAATTTGAGTAAAACTTTGTGTTGCAATTTACAAAGTGCCTCAGAAATATCTTCTTTAGTCTTGTTGCAAAACCAGTGGGGCTAGTATTTTTTGAACTTTTGATTCAGAGAGGTTAAGTGACTTATCTGAGGTCACACAGCAGGCAGTGCAGTCAGACACACAGGGATCCCCTGGTGATTCTTGGCTCACGGTGGACTGCCTATTTCTGCTCCTGCCCAAATAGTTTTACTCTTAGAAATGCAAAGCTCTGTAAGCCATTCGAGTTCTAGAACTCATTTCTTTGATTTATTTCCATATATGTTAAAGTTTGAGTGTAAGATAGATTACACTCTAGATTTGAGTTCCGCAAGTATAAATACCAACTTCTGTATTCCGACAGTTCCCACTGGTCTTCACCTGAGTGTGGGCACACAGCATTAGGCCACCTCCCTCCTTTGGAAGAGGTCATGTTCATGGAGGTGGCGTGTTGCCTTACTCCGTCCAGGGCACTGATCTCCTCCGGCTGACCAGCTAACCACCTTTGGAGTCAAATTCAGGGTTGGCCAGTCCTGCAAAATAGAATCGTCTCATCTCACAATCTTCACATGGACATCTGAAGGCATGATAAAATATGCCTGCCATCTCCCCAGCCCGGCCCTTTCCAGGTGCCGGCCCATGGGTGTGCAATGCTTCTGAATTTTGCACTGCTTCCTAATGCAGTGTTCTTTGTACAAGACCAAACAAGGTGTGGCTTAGATCTCATGCCCCCTGGAAAACTTCTCTCTGGTGGGACACCAGCCACATCTCTGGGTGCCACCTCTGCCTTCCAGACTCTGATGTCCTATAAGTTACACAACCACGCCTGTACCTGCTGCTGTTGCTGAAGCCACAGACCGACTCGGCCAGATGGGTCCCCAGGCTGCCCTGCCAACGCGCCTGCCCTGGTGCCCCTGTGAATGCGACTGGAAGACCCCTGCCTGCACAAACTGTCCCCACGTTAAGGAGATCTGCTACCGAAGGGGATACACAGAGACACCTGAGAAGAAGGGAGCTGGGGCCAGGCTTCCTTCAGCTAAGAGATTCACAGGCTCAGCCCCTTTCTTCTCTGTCCAGCATCTTGGGTTCTCATTTTGGGGTTCCTGCAGTGCAACCCCTCTTGCTTTCCTTCCCATTACAATTCAGTACATGAGACAGATGCCGGCACTTCTCGTTTTAGTGCTAAAAGCTCACTGAAGCAGCAGCCGCTCCTGTCATGGCAAACAATGGCATAGTCCTGACCCTTCACACTTAAGAGAGCTTTCATTTCCAAGGCATTTAAAAAACATTAACTAATTAACAAGTTTCTTGAAGGCTCTGGGTCTCTTCATCTCTCTGGAAACTCCTTTAAGAATTAAGAATTATTGATAGTGTATATATGTCCATGCCTCTCTCTCGCTTTGTCACAGCTTACCCGAAAAGTAGAGAAAGGTAGCACCCCTAGGACAATCATTTGTTGGGTCAATAAAATTAAATTCTTGTGCATTTGAAATTGCAAAATCTGAGAGATAGGAAACCACACACGTTCTCCTTTTTTTTTTATTTTGTTTTGCTTTTTTTTTCTCCTCAATCCAACCTACTGGACTGATGAAAGCAACCCGAGTGTGTGTTCAATACGGTTTGTAGCAGGGCAAGGAATGGCAGAAAACCCCTAAAATTCTCTTTCAGAATTGCAATAACCAAATCAATCTCTCCCTCCTTTTTTTTTTTTTTTTTACAGGGATGGTGGACTCTGTGGAATTACAGCAGCAAGTTGCAAATGGTGCACGAAATACAAGCCTCCTTCCAGGGCACCGGGAACTCTTTGATGTAAATTGCAGTGTATGTGGTCCACGTTCACGCTCTATGATTCGCTATATTCTGTTCGGTCAAACATATTTGAAACAAAGTCCATTGAGCCCAAACATTTCCAGGTAGAAAAGAGAATGAAAATGTTTGTTGACAGATTTTAAGACTTCTGATTTTTCCATTTCCTCCCTACCCAGTACATACTGCATGAGTGAACTTCGAGGAGTATAACGTTTCCTCTTATCTACTTTTTCTTTGAAGAAAAGGCCCCATCAACCTTCAAACTGTTTCCAAAACAAAGTTTTTTTATCTTACTATGTTTTTACAGAATGGATTTCACTACTGTTACACAGGCAATGAGATGTCTTGGGGGTAGGTTCAGGGACATGTCCAGGGGCCCTATCCTGAGCTCTTCCTTAGTCAGAAGACCGCTTTATGGATGGGAGGGCTCTCTCCAGGGAAAGGGGTGATCCTGAAGCAGAGAACCAGGCAGGATGTCTGTCCTGTTAGGGAAGATGCTGAGCATCCAGCTGGATGTGCCTCCATCACCATCAGACCTTGCCTGGGGATATGGCTTTGCTGGGCCAGTGATACTGGCTGGTGAGGCCAGTGCGTTGTCACTCACTCAAGTCAGTAGAGTCAATATCTCCGGTGCCCCCAACAGCAACCATGAGTGGGTGAGCCAAACTGCAGCAGACATTTCTGAATCACCATCGCCACCTTCCAGTGCCCCGGAGAGTGAGAGTAATGCTGCTAACAGAAGATGTCATGGGTGAAATCCACCCTGCTTTCACTTCTTCATTCACCTCATGACCTTAGGAGCACTCAGAATTCTTTCTGCAAGTCTGGGGACTGCACAGTGACTGCTGGGAGTTTTCATGCCTGGAAACGACCACCTCATCAGGGCTGAGGCCCCAAGTCACCCTAGACACTGCTTGACTTTAAAACTATGAGAGGGAGGGGGCTGCATCGTCAGTGATCAAGTTCAATCAAATGTTATTGTAAAGTCAGTAGAAAAACTACACAAGGATCCTGACAGTATCCTCTTTCTTTTGTATCTGTCATCTCTTGGGACGGAGCTGGAAGTAGATGAGCACCAAAACCAAGTGCCTGGTTTCCAGCCTCTATTATGGCAACTACTAAGCATGTGACTTCTGTTAAGTCCTTGGACATTCTAAATAAAATTGCCTCATTTATTCAAAAATGAAACAAGGAAAAACAAAGTATTGGTTAGTGTAATAAAGCAAGAAAAATAATTAAAAGGCATACAGATTGGACAAAAAAGAAATAAAACTGTCCTTATTCACAGACCACGTGATTGTCTATGTAAAAAACCCTGCAGAATCTATAGAAAAAAATCTTCTAGAACTAATCTAGGGTTAGTAGGTTTGGCAAAGTCAGAGGATTCAAGGGCAACACTTAAAACTCAATCATATTTCTATATATTAGCAAACAGTAATTGGAAACTAATATTAAAAGGAAAACATTTATAAAACCTCAAAAATATTTAGCTGTGAATCTAATAAAACATGTAAAGGCTCTGGTGTCAAAATTACAAAATGTTAATGAAAGAAATTAAAGATATCCTAAGTAAGTGGAGACTCACACCACATTTATGGCTAGAAGACTCAAGGTAGTTAACATGTCAATTTTCCCCAGACTGACCTATAGATTTAACACACGTCCAGTAAGACCCTAATAGGATTTTTTTTTTTTTTGAAGATCCTGGCAGGATGACTGTAAAATGTATATGAAGCAAAAGAGAGAACAGCCAAAAGAATTTTGAAAAAGAAGAATGAAATTACAGGGCTCACACTGCCCTTTGAGACAGCATTTAAAGCTACAGTAATCAAAACAGTGTGATACTGGTGACATCATAGATACGTTGATCAATGAAACTAAATAGAGAGTCCAGAAATAGATCCACCAAAACATAGACAATTGAGTTTTTTAAAAGACTTTATATTTTTAGAACAGTTTTAGGTTTATAACAAAATTCAGAGGGAGGTACAGAGATTTCCTATATACCCCTTGGCTGCCCACGTGCATAGCCTTCCCTATAATCAGCCCACTAGAGTGCTACAATTTTTACCAAGCACGAACTTACACTGAATAATCACCCAAAGTCCATAGTTTAAGATTCATTCTTGGTCTTGTACATTGCATGGGTTTAGACAAATATGTAATGACATATGTCCATCATTATAACATCATACAGGTATTTTCACTGCCTTAAAACTCCTCTGTGTTCTGCTTATTTATCTCCCCAAACCTAATCCCCTGGCAACCACTGATCTTTTTTTACTGTCTCCAAAATTGTGCCTTTCTCAGAATATCAGCTAGTTGGAATCATACAGTAAGTAGTCTTTTCAGATCAACTTCTTTCACTTAGTAATAGGCATTTAAGATTCCTGCATGTCTTTGCATGGCTAGATAGTCCATTTATTTTTAGTGCTGAACAATATTCCATTGTCTGGGTGTGCCACAGCTTATCCATTCACCTACTGAAGGATATCTTGGTCACTCCTAAGTTTTGGCAATTATGAATAAAGCAGCATTAAACATCCAGGTGTGGGTATGGTGAGAGTATAAATAATTTTATAAGAAACCACCAAACAGTTTTCCAAAATAGCTGCACCCTTTTGTATTGCCACTGGCAATGAATGAGAGTTCCTGTTGCTCCGCTTCGTCACCAGTACTTGGATTGGTCAGTGCTGCAGATTTTGACGATTCTAATGGGTGTATAGTGCTATATCATTGCTGCCTTAATTTACATTTCCTGATGGTATATGAGGTTGAGCATCTTTTCACGTTTTTATCTGTGGTTTGTATATCTTCTTTGGTGAGGTGTCTGTTAAGGTCTTTGGCCCATTTTTAAACTGGGTTGTTTGTTTTCTTATGGCTGAGTTTTAAGAGTTCTTCATATATTTGGAATAACAATCCTTTATCAGATGTGTCTTTGGCAAGTATCTTCTCCCAGTCTGTGGCTTGTGGTCCTATTCTCTTGACATTGTCATTAGTAGAGCAGAATTTTAGCTTTAATGAAATCCAGTTATTTTTTTCATGGATTGTGCCTTTGGTGTTATATCTAAAAAGACATTGTTATACCAAAGGTCACCTAGATTTTCTCCTATGTTATCTTTTAGATTTATAGTTTTATATTTTCCATTTAGGTCTGTGATCCACTTTGACTTAATTGTTATGAAGGGCATAAGGTCTGCATCTAGATTCATTTTATGGCATGTGAATGGATGTCCAGGTATCCAGTACCATCTGCTGAAAAGACTACTTCTTCTCCATTGTATTGCCCTTGGTTCTTTGTCAAAGATCAGCTGACTATATTTGTGTGGGTCTGTTTGGGGGCTTTATATCCTGTTCCATAGATATATATGTCTATTCTTTCACCAGTACCACATTGTCTCGATTACTGTGGCTTTACAGTAAGTCTTAAAGTCATGTAGTGTCAGTCCTCCAACTTTGTTCTTCTACTTCAATATTGTGTTGGCTATTCTGGATCTTTTGCCTCTTCATATAAACTTTAGAATCAGTTTGTTAATACCCACAAAATAAATCGCTGGGGTTTTATTGGGGATTGCATTGAATCTATAGGTCAAGTCGGGAAGAACTGGCATCTTGACAATTTTGAGTCTTCCTATCCATGAACATGGAATATCTCTCCATTTATTTATCTCTTTGATTTCATTCTTCAGTTTTGCAGCTTTACTTATATTTTTCTTATGCATGTTTTATAAGATTTATACCTAGGTATTTCAGTGTTTTGATGCCAGTGTAAATGGTATTGTGTTTTCCATTTCAAATTCTAATTGCTCATTACTAGTAAATAGGAAAGCAATTCACTTTTTTTTATATTAACCTTGTATCCTATAACTTTGCTATAATCAGTTATTAGTTCCAGGAGGATATTTTTCAAGCAATTCTTTTGGATTCCCTGCAGAGATAATTATGCCATCTTCAAATGAAAGCAGTTTTATTTCTTCCTTCCCAATCTGTGTAAGTTTTACTTCCTTTTCCTACTTTATTGCTATGCAAGGACATCCAGTCCAATGTTGAAAAGGAGTTGTGAGAGGGGGTCTCCTTGCTTGTACCTGATTTTATTGGGAAAGTTTCAAATTTCTCACCATTGTGTATTATGATAACTATAGAGTTTTTGTTTTTTTTTAATATTTATTTATTTATTTGGTTGCACCGGGTCTTAGTTGCGGCACGCATGTGGGATCTAGTTCCCTGGCCAGGGATCAAACCCAGGCCCCCTGCACTGGGAGCATGGAGTCTTAACCACTGTGCCACCAGGGAAGTCCCAACTATAGAGTTTTTGTAGATGTTCTTTATCAAGTTGAGGAAGTTCCTCTCTATTCCTAGTTTACTGAGAATTTTTATCATAAAACAGTGTTGGATTTTGTCAAATACTTTTTCTGCATCTATTGATATGACCATGTCTTTTTAGTCTGTTGATATGTTGGATTACATTTATTGATTTTGAATGTTGAACCAGCCTTGCATACCTGGGATAAGTCCCACCTGGCTATGTTGTAAAATTTTTTTATGCTTTTTTTGGATTCTATTTGCTAACATATTGTTGAGGACTTTTGCATCTATATTCATGAGAGATATTGGTCTGTAGTTTTCTTGTAATGTCTTTGTCTGGTTTTGGTATTAGGGTAATGTTACCTTATAGAATGAGTTAGGAAGTATTCCTTCTGCTTCTAGCCTGGAAGAGATTACAGGGAATTGGTATAATTTTCCCCCTTGAATGTTTTGTAGAATTTACCAGTGAATCCACCTGGGAAGGCAATTGATTTTTGACCAAGGTACAAAGGCAGTTCAATAGAGAAAGGATAGTTTTTGAACAGTTGTACATTCACCTGCAAAAATATTAACTTTAACATATATCCCATACATTATACAAAAGCTAACTCAAAATAGATCACAGATATACAGTATAAAACTATAAGGCTTTTAGAATAAAGCATTGGGAAAATATTCATGACTTTAGCTTAGCTAAGAGTTTTCAGATATGACTCAGAAAAGAGAATTAAAAGACAAGCTAAAGGCTTGGAGAAAATATTTGCAAATGCTTAAAAAGGAGTTGTATGAGGTTACATAAAGAAGCCTCAACATGAAATAATAAGGAAACAAGCAACTCAATTAAGAAATGGGCAAATGGTGTGAAAAAAACACTTCACCAAAGAAGACATACAAATGACAAATAAGCCCATAAAAAGATGCTCAATATCATTAGCCAGCAGAGAAATGCAAATCAAGCCCACCAGCTATATACCTATTAGAATGGCAAAAAACAACTAAAGAAAAACCTTGATAATACCAAGACTAGTGTGATGCAGAGTGGCTGGAACTCTCATGCGTTGTTGGTATAAGTGCCAAATGGTATGGCAACTCTGGAAAAATTCGACAGTTTCTCATAAAGCTAAATATACACTTAGCATGTGGACCACCAATCCCACTTCTAGGTGTTTACTCAAAACGTAAGTTCACATATAAACCTATATGTGTATGTTTATAGCAGTTTTCTTTCTTTTTTTTTTCGGCACGCGGGCCTGTCACTGTTGTGGCCTCTCCCGTTGTGGAGCACAGGCTCCGGACACGCAGGCTCAGCGGCCATGGTTCACGGACCCAGCCGCTCCGTGGCATGAGGGATCCTCCTGGACCGGGGCACGAACCTGTGTCCCCTGCATTGGCAGGCGGACTCTCAACCACTGCGCCACCAGGGAAGCCCGCAGTTTTATTTCTAATCACTGAAAACTAGAACTAACACAAGTGTCTTTCAGTGGGTGAATGGATGAACCAGGTGGGGTACCTCCATATAATGGAATACTACTCAGCAATAAAAAGGAATAAATTATCGATACATCAACATGGTTGAATCTCAAAGGTATTATGCGGGTTGAAGAGGTAACTCTCCAAAGGTTACATATCATATGGTTCCATTTATACGACCTTCTCACAAAAGGTAAACTATAAGGATAGAGAACATATCAGTGGTGTGTTGAGGATATGACTACAAAGGGGCAACAGAAGGAAATTTTGGGGGGTGATAGAATTGTATTTACCGTGATTGCTTTGTTAGTGACATGAATTCATATATGTTAAAACTCATAGAATCAAACACTAATGCCCCCCCCAGTTAACTTTGCTGTATGTTAACTTAAATATTTTTAAGATTAAAATTAATAATAACATGGTTCACTTGTCTTATGCATGGATTTATCAAGATCTTAAAGCCAAAACAAATGTTAAATGCTGTTATAAAAGTCAGCATCTTGGTCTTATGTTGGCTTTGCAAATCTCAATATTTAAAATGTCCAAGAAATTTTTCAGAATCTAAGGCTCCTGATTGCATATAGTTAGGAGTATAATTTCTTGAGACTTGAATCCAATGGTTGTGTTGTGTGGCTGGATCCACCAGACACAGAGGTGCCCCCAGACCATTGGACTTTCCCATTTGGACACTTGCTCATCTTAGATGGTAGTGGGACATTTTAATGGGCTGAGTTGCTTTCCCTCTAATTCATATGTTGAAGCCCTAACCCCAGAACCTCAGAAAGTGACTGTCTTTGGAGATAGGGTCTTTAAAGTAATAATTAAGTTAAAATGAGGTCATTAGAGTGGACCTTAATCCAATATGACTGGGTCCTTATAAAAAGAAGAAATTTGGACACCGACACACACAGAGGGATAACCACGTGAAAATTCAGGGAGGAGACAGCCGTCTACAAGCCATGGAGAGAGGCCTCAGAAAAAAAAAAAAAAAAAAACCCTGCTGACAGCTTGATCTTGGGCTAATAGCCACCAGAATTGTGCGAAAATAAATTTCTGTTCTATCAGCCTCCCAGTGTGTGGTATTTTGCAGCAGTAGCCCGAACAAATTCACACAGACATCTTCCAGGTGGCCGGATCCCTGAAATCTCCCATCTCCCATGTGTAGTCAAAGAGGCATGAAAGAGTTAAGTAAAACACTGATTGTAAAATCAGATCAGGTCTCCACTGTCTGCTTAAAAGTTGCATCTCCAGATTTTACATGAATTTTTAATTTTAGATGACACCTTTGACTAGAAGTGACAGTGGAGCAGATCATTTGTGTAATTACAGCCACAATCACGGAGGAAAGAGCAGCTCCCAAAAGAACAGAAGACATGAGCTGGATTTGGTGGTGAATGAGGCCGGCAGTGGAGGTGCGGGAGCCTCTGGGGTCCGTAGGCACCTCTCAGCCTTGCAAAACAGGAGAGCACCGACTTTCCCCTGTTTTAGGAAAAGTACGCTATTCATTCTCAGGGAAAAGCAGCATTTGCTTCAAACACATGTTTTTCAGGGATTAGAAAGAGAAAAGGAAAGCTCCAACATGAAGGTATCAGATAACTAGAATTCAGACAATAAATGCAACCACATCACAGCTATTGCTGACATGTCCGAGCTTCCTGTGGAAAGCGACCGTGTCCTCTGCAGCTCAAGCTGTGGGTTTGGCTTTCTTCCTTCAGGTGATATCCAAGGTGTATTAGTGACTCCAAGAAGAGTAATTAAGCTGGCAATCTGTCCATGCAGTAGAGGCACGAGAAGCTTTAAAGTGACTTGGTCCAGAAGCTGCAGGAGTGGAACTGTTTTCCAATTTCCTGAGCTGAACACACCCTGATTCAGGAGGAGCCACGAAGCTGGAGGGGGCGAGGTGGGCAGATAGCCCTGGGAGTTCAGTCTGAAGGCAAGAAGTTCCTCCTCCCACAAACCCAGTGTGTAGACCTGCCTCCAAACCACCGCACTCTAAAGAAAGGGGAGAAGCATCCACTGGGGATTTTTAAGGTATTGATGACCCCACCGAAAGATACGGATTCCTGGAAAACCTTTCCTGTTGAATAGTTAAAGCTTAAGAGCAAGTGTATTGCTTTTCTTGCTTGTGGGAAGATCACAGCTAATTAGCCCTAGTGAAATAAAGCACAGCCCTTGAAAATTAGAGACAAGGTCCTTCACCCTCTGAAGAATTGCCTGTCATCTACACTGTTAGTATGGACATTCTGCAGCCTCCTATCTGTGCGTCCACACCATCATCAGAGGACGTGGGAGCAAGAAGCTCCCTAACTCTGGTTATAACCGTGGTGATTTGGAGGGAAAAAAATAATTCAACAGGTGGAATTACCTAGTGGTCTCCTTTGCCAGGCTTTGCTGGCCATGACCTCAGTTCAGCGTGACATTGGAAGGCTCGGTAATTGTAATTTAGATCTTGCTTTGCACGTTCTGAATGCTGTTACTTAGGACAGATGCTGCCATTTTCAAGGTCTGGGATGATTGATTTGGGACCGTGGCCTGGGTATCAAGTTTGTTGTGGAAATGAGCTCTCCTCCCAGACCCCACAGGCAAGGAGGTTACTTGGGCCCATAGATTGTCCATTTATGAAGGATAGCCCTCAAAATGAAGGGAAGTTTCCCACTTATGCCAAGTACCTGGAGATTTTCTTTCTTCCCATCATATTTAGTTCGAATCTTTCCTGTGATTTTCCTGATTTACTGCATCTTGAATGGAAACAACAAACACCTTGTCAGCCTCTAGAAATAGATGTTTTGCTCAAGAATTCAAGGAGACGGTGGCAGACAATCTGTGGCATCCCAAATAATGTCTCCTGTAACTGAAAAGACTCTACCTGGCCGCCAACGGAGGTTGTTGGTTTATTCAAATCCCATTTCCCCTTTGCAAAGATCCCCTCAGGGCATGACTCTTTTACATTAAAATATTCATTTAAAAAGCACACGTTTTGGTAGGAAGGAGAAACCCAAGTTTCAGGGTTTGCTAAGTTCCAAGTGTGTGTGTCAGTGTCGGGGAAGAGAGGTAGCCAAGCGTTGTCCAGGCTGCATCTCCACACCCGGGAGCAGTTACACTCCAGAGCGCAATTTCCAGGCAGAACGGTTCAGGCAGAGAAGTGCCTTTTTCCAGTGGCGTCTCAAAGGGAAAGATTCCTGGTGGATCAGACACAGTCATGTCAAAAGACCCCAGATTGCAATTCCAGCCAAGCCAGCAGCCCAACTGCAAGCTCATTTGCGCGCAAGTGTACTTTGGTTCCTTTCTTTTTCTTTTTCTTTTTTTTTAAATTGAAGTATAGTAGATTTACAGTGTTGTGTTAATTTCTGCTACACAGCAAAGTGACTCAGTTATACATAGATATATATATATATATATATATATATATATATATATATATACACACATTCTTTTTAATATTCTTTTCCATTATGTTGTATCCCAGGATCTTGGATATAGCTCCCCATGCTCTACAGCAGGACCTACCTGTTTATCCATCTACTAACCCCAAACTCCCAGTCCGTCCCTCCCCCCTCCATGATTCCTTTGCTTTTCTGCCCGGAGTTCAACAAGTCACAAGAGGAAAGAGCAACGTGAGATAAAACAGTAGTGAAGCGTTAAATGTCGTTTGCTGATTCATCCGAAACATTAGCAGTCACCGAACTGCCAGGTTGAGAGAGCTTTGCTTGGGAAGGGAGACCAAACATTTCACACAAAGGAGACAAAAGGCAGGCTCAAGGGTTATAATAGAAAGGGAAACAATCTGGGGCTTTAGACACGATGGGGGGAAAAAATCAAAGGGCCACAGGGCCGCTTCTTAAAATATTAGAAAGGAAAACAAGATCCTCAATCAATTAAGCTCTGTCCAGAATCATTCATAAAGCGAGAGAAGCGATTACTCTTTTTGAGAATAGATGTTTTTAAAGGGTTCTTTTGGAAATGAGAGATGCTGATGGATTGAAGGAGGGCAAACTCCAATCTCTAGGAAAGAGACTCAACGGCCAAGAGAGAGCACATCTGCCCCCAGTGGTAGGCAGACTCCTAGAGACATTAATAAGAGATGAGATCACAAACGTCTGGAGAAATGAACTAGCCAGCCTGGTTCATAAAGGCTGTCTAAGAAGTTGGGTGGAATTTGTGCCTGGAGACGGTGCAGAAGGAAGGGCCGCTGAGGACCTGGCCTCGTTCTGATCATCCCTGTGTCGGCAACTCCTCTCGCAGCGAGGCTTAGGACAGGCCAGGTGAGTAAATTACTTCATGGTAGTCAAAGCCTGTGTTTGAGGGCAGTTGGCTAGAGATGGAAGGAAGCCAGTGTGAAAATTCCCCTTCTCCTAAAGGGCCGAGGAGGGGAGGCTGGGCTCAGTCCAGTGCTTGGGACGTCTGAAGCTTGGATGCATCTAGGCTTTCACAAGACACGTGTAGCAGTAGCGCTGTTAGTCAAGTCTTGTTTTGAGGGACAGAAGCCTGTGTCAAATAACTTTTGCAAAACACGAATTTATTAGTTCTCGTAGCAGGGAAAGGAACTGGGCTTAGTTTACAGACTGAGAAAACTGTGGAGACCAGAGCCCCGTGACGGACTCAGGGAGACCAGGCTTCCTCTCTCCTTCTTTCTCTCTCTTTCCCCCCCTCACATCTGCTTTTCATCTCTTTTTGGGTCTCCATCGGGTTGCCTCCTACAGACAGACAGACAAACAGGCAGGCTCCACACATGAGAAAAGGTAGCCAAGAACAGCCTTGCATTCACAGCTTCAGAGCCCAGCAGAGACAGACACTTTCTCCTGCAGCGCACATGTATCAGCTGCCACGTGGGCTGTGCGTGGTCCCTTCTGGCTCACAAGCCACCATTTAGACCAATTCCTTTACTCATTGGATGGGTCCTGGGATTGGTGGTCCCAAGACAGATACTTGATTGTAGTGGGAAAACCCCCCAGAGTAAGGGAGGATAGGCTGACGGCTGAGCCGACACAAAGCAGTACACGTTCATGACAGCGTTTATAGAGGACCTGTGTCTCTTTCTACAGGTTCTCAAGGTACATGCAAAAGTTTACAGTGGTTTAGGGTCATAAATGCTCCAGTGGTCACCGTATATTACTTTCAGTATGAAGTATATTCTTGCATTGTGTGTGAGTGTGAAGTCTGTCACCCACGGTGTCTCCTGAGCACTGAGAGGTGAATTGATGTGAGCAGCACCCTGGTTTGCTGTTGGGGAAAAGGTCCCACTGCACGGGAACTGAGCTTGTCTACGCAGCAGCTGGGGCCTGAGCCTCGGCAACCTGAGTGTACACCTGCCACCCTCAAGCTAAAGAAGCTCGGTTGACTGATGGACCATGCCGTTAGCTTCACATCTACCATTGCAGTAGGTCTGAGCTGAAGGTCACTGAGGACACCTGAAGATGGAGGGCATCATTCACTGAGAACTGAATTAAGGTCAGTAGGAAATTTAAGGTGAAAACATAGCTGAATCTTCTTGAGAGCCTTCCTGGCTCCATTCTTGCCCCCGACCCACCCGATATCCATTCTCCACTGTAGAGGGAACTTTAAACCCTTAAATTCAGTTATGATGCTCTCCCCTGTAAAACCCTCCATGGACTCTCCATTACCATTAAACACAGCTGGGAACTTTCCCCGGATCCACGTGATCCCTCCTCTGCTCGCTGCCATGTTGAAATAGTCGATGGTTCACCCATCCTCCTATTAGGTTTCAGTCTCTGCTTTTTCTTCTTTTCTCTTTTGGGTCTTTTTATTGCTTATTATCGGTTCTTAATTCATCAAATGTTCTTCCTTAGGTTTCTACAAAACTGTTTCTTTGTCCTCATTGGATTTTAGCTTGAAAGTCACATCTGTAGAGACCTTCTCTGATGCTCCCAACTAAGGTAGCCCCACACTGAGTTTCTTTCATCAGTTTTACCTTGTATATTTCTGTCTCCCCAGATTAGATGGAAGGGACCAGGGTCTTCATCTCATCTGAGACACTCATCACAGTGCCTGACAGACAGAAGGCCCTCAGTTACATGTGGTTGAGGAAATAAATGACTGACTAATGGGCCTTGTATCTCACAGGACACCCAGCACAGTTTCCTACTGAAGACCTCAAACTCACAATCTGAACATTCATGGTTTTGACCATGAGTGAGTCACACACAGGGGCCAAAAGATGTCTGTCCTTTGGGGAGGTAAAAATTGGCATCCTCCCTTCTCTGAGGCTGGTGAATGAGTGTCACTTGGCTGCAGAACATTCCAGGCTGGCATCTCAGATGCACATTTTTTTGTTTTTGTCACCTTGTAGGCGGTGATATTCTCTAAGAGTTGGGAAGGGCATGCTTTCTCTTCCCCCCTCTTAAGGGATTCATGAAGCTCTCTAGACAGTGCTCTTATGAACATTTGTTGAATGAGTGAATGTATAAGTGAGTATTAAGGGTTATTGTTCAGAGTAGATGATCAATAAATTATTTTAATTGAGTAAATAATTAACTAAAATTATGAATAGATCGCCTTCTTTGATTAACAGTAAACGATGCAGTGTGTAAATCAAACACGAGAGAGAAAAGACAGGACAAAACCTCATACAACTTTTACCTTTTAGTTAAACTTACTCCATCGAAGACCATCCGCAAAAACGCCATGAGGCTGCAGCAAACAAGCTGAGAGGTGAGAGCTCGGGTGCTGGGGGAGTTTTGGCGGAAAATAATCAGCGTCAACGTTGGCAAACCGTCTGGAGTCACCGTTGCCAACTGCTTACACAAATCAACCCACTAGACCAAATTTGATTTTTTACATAAATTCAAACAACAGGCTTTCCTGGATCTTCTAATGCAGAGTCATCAGTCCAAATGATTTTATTTTCCTTCCCATTTATTTAGAAGCTATGTAGACAGAGCCACAGATATAGGCAGAATCAGTCATTAAGTTCACTTTTTAGGCCTCGGACCACGGTGCGACCAGATACGTGCAGCTCTCAAAGATCAGGGTGATTCCCGACCGGAAATGCTCCACACACACACATGCACATGCGTGTATACACATGCACAGGCATGCATGCAAGCTCTATTGTGCTAGCAGCAAGTAATCAGAGTCTGAGATGGCTCCAAAGTCAACGGGGAATGCTCTGATCGGGATCAACACGCAGACTGCAATTAGACCAGCATGGAACTATTAATCACACCGCAGACCAGGAGAAGGCTGGCTGGCTGGGGTCAAGGTCCCATAAGTGAGGGTATCAGCCATGGATGTGACACGGGGTGGTTTTCCAACCTGCTCATTCAAGAACTAATTGGTAGGTCAGGAAATTTCAGACACTCGTCTGAACGAGCTAGGAAAAGAACATGAGAAAAGGGCAAAGTTTCGTCATGAAGATAGGAATTCTCTTGCTTTAAATGCCATATTCTTTGTTGCTTGACATATTCACATTATCCCAGAGGCCATTTTAGTTGGTCTCCAGCTGTGAAAAAGACAACATCACATCTGTGGTGTCAGATGGAGGCAAACACAACAGGAAAAAAATTAATTGAAAAATCCTGTTCAGATATTTTGTGAAGAAATTAATAATGTGTTTGCTTTGAGGAGAGATGGCCCATTTTGGTGTCATGTGAAGATATTCAATACATATTTGAATAGCTTTTACTTTGAATGTACTGATATTACAAAGGCAATTCATAAAGATGTAAAAAAAAAAAAAAAAGAAATCATTCCCTGGCTTTACTTAAAAATAAATGCACTAGATTTATCAAGGTCTAGGTACTAAAATATCTGAACTGATCATACAATGGGTTTCTGCTGCTGCTGTTATTATTGCATTTTTAACTAATTTAAGTGAAATATTTTCTGACCAGCAGACACGTCTGCACATGAGTCAGGCAAGGATGGGTGAACTGGATCCCAGGATCTCGTCCAGGGAGCCGTATGCACGTCCAATCACTCGGTGCCCACCGAACCCCAGGCACAAATAAGTGGCACGTTTGCTGCTTGACACTTGACTGATGGAAGGGAGTCAGGAGAACCAGGCAGAGGATTCCCCTTGACACAATTAAAATAATCCATTTTGCCACCAGATCTTGTGAGTATCACATCAATTACTATCACATTTTGTTAGCGTGGCTCCAAGCCACTTGTAAGACACTATCTGCTAGTCTCCTAATTGTATCAGTAAAAATGAATTTCCTCCTGATACGGTAATTAAACTAAATATGTGTTAATGCATTTGATTAGGGTTGGGAAAACATAAGAGAAAATCAAAATGAAAGGACATCACTGAGAGCCCTCCCATGGGGTCCGCTTCCCACCAGCTTCTTCTCCTCTAAGGTTCCTCAATTGTCTTGCTCTGAGTTTCTTATACTGTTGGGCCCAGAAGCTCACGCCCTGGACTAGTTTACAAAGGTTCTGTTAAGTCCCCCGGATATGAGTCCCATGATGCCCAGGGAGACGCACTGAAACAACTCCCCTTTTGACTTGCCGCGACGTGACTGTGGGAGCGTGTGGGGATTCCTACTTCTCCATATCCCCACTTGGAGGAACGTCCCTTTTCTCGGGCCCTGGGTCAGCTACTGCAATGCCTCTCAGAATTCCTGGGGTAGGACCCGCACTCATGATGGACCACAACATTTGCCTTTCCCCTCACTGAACAAAATGCTTCTCTTCTTCCTGGGGGAACAGATGAGGCAGTTCTAGAAGGTGGATAACTGTTTGCACGCTGGCTTTACCGAGCCTCACTTTGGCCATTTATGAAGTGGAGAAAATGGTTCCTGTCTCTCAGGGCTGTTGAGCACATGAGATACCAGCAGGATGGAGAGTACGTTGTAAGGCCACGCCCAAGAAAGTACAAGGCTACTCCATATGCCTCATCACATTGATGAAACTGGCCTGGTTTCATTGCAAATATCTAGGACTACATCACCACCGATCCTATGCACCACTCAATTAATAAGGATTCATCTCCATGTTGCGTTAACGTGAACTGGGGACTCCTGAATGGTACATCCTTACTGAAGACAAGCTGCCGATGCCACATAGAAGCAAAGGAACCAGGACTCAACCTGTCCTCCTTGTGCTGAAGGGGAGAGGGCTTGGGCATGCTCAGTGCAGGAAATCCTTGGCATCTCCTCAAATGCTCAAGAATTCAATCAGTATTTAGGGAGTAGGTGGTGTCCCATAAGCCAAGCTGGGTGTGCTGGAGAGAGACAGTAAGAGGAAAATGAACTTCAAGAGGTCTAATGCGATTGGGTGTAGGTGTGAATCTGCAAGGTGCAAGGTGGCAGTTGTATCAGAAGATTTTCTAAAGCACCTTAGCTGGCTTGAGACAAAGCCGCAACTACCTGGAAGACACTATCTCCTGGAGTCTGCAAAATCAGATCAAATGAAATAGTTGGCCTCATAAAAAGGCAACCAGCCAAAGGAAGGTTGCATTACAGTAGTATCTTTATGAAAGTGCATGTGACTACCACATGAATATCAAATGAGTTCATTATGATCTCTGCTATTTCCATGAATACCAAATCAATGTATAATGACTGGACGCTTAAAGTGTTATCAGTTAAAAAAAATACTAGCAATAATGGGAAAATTAATCTCATTATATGCTGAAGAAAAAATATTTTAGAAAAAGTATTTGGAAATATTTAGACGGTTGGCAACTAGTAGTTTGTAGACGCTGCGGCGGCTCATTTCTGCTTCTGGCTTTGTCCAGAACCAATTTCCATTGCAAAGCATTCTCAGCAATGCCTGGGCAGAGAAAGTGCCCAAATCTGTTATCTGAATGAGCACATGTTCCCTTATTTTGGGAGTTTCACTGCTCTGAGGATTCTTGACCCTGGAAAGTTTGTCACACCCTGAATGCAGAGCCCTGACGAGTGTGGGAAAACCACTGTCACCAAACACAGAGTTGGAGGTGCCTTTCCCTGGTTCTGCAGGAGCGCCCGGCCTTAACTTAGCACATAGTCAAACCCTGGAACATGACTGTTATTCCAGAAGCTTCATTCCCAGCAGGTGTAGGGTAAGGCTGGCACCTGCAGAGCTAGGGGAGGAGGCTGAGAGACCCAGGGGTGGGACACTGAGACGAGGGTTAGGAGACAGGCTGTCCGTCCTCTGTGGTCCCTGGACACGTGGCTTCTCTGGACACTGGGGATGACCAGACTGGCTGGCCACCCCGTGACCCTGTTCCGGTCAATGACCAATGGTGACTGAAGCCTTAAGTGGTCACTGGGCTGTGTCCTCGCCAGGGCAGAGGGGAGGGCACCCCTGATGAGTGTGTGGCACAAAATCGAATGGATTTCAGGGGCCCTGACTAAGGCTGCTGGGCGGGGAGAGATGGCCCCGACACTGGGTGGGTGGGTTGATACCGTGTAGTGGCTGCTTTGACTGATTCACGGCCCCTGTGCAGAAGAGATACGAGTGGAGTTTCCACCTGGCACTGCCAGCTTCACATTCCTCAACCTAAGTTGCAGGAAAAACGCTTCTCAGCTCCCCGGTTCCACGAGGGTAAAGGACTGACTGTCCTGTTCTCAGCTCCTGGCCCGGCACCTGAAATGGTCCAGGCAACTCACCACCTGGCCCTGCCTGAGAAAAACAGCCTAAAAAACACCTGAAACTAACACAGATTGTAAATCAACTATACTTCAATTTAAAAAAAGACCGTCACAGATTCTTTGGTTCAAATGAAGAATCCCCACCCCAAGCCCTAGTCATTGAATAGCGCGCTAATTAGCCACTGGATTCCACAGGGAGGATGAAGCATATACCTAATGTTAAAATGCACGTATAGATGTAATTTTACATTATGTATGCACTTACACATATATAGTCAATTTTTAGTAATCTTTCTATTAGGTGACCCAGTCCTAGGAATCTGACTCATCCTCCCTGTGGAATCCAGTGGCAAATTAGTGCACTATTCAATGACTAGGGCTTGGGTGGGGATTTTTCATTTGAATCAAAGTATCTGTGACAGTCATTTTTTTTTATTGAAGCATAATTGATTTACAATGTTTGTTAGTTTCAGGTATACAGCAAAATGATTCAGATCCATATATATATACACACATACCTACATTCTTTTTCAGATTATTTTCCCTTATAAATTATTATAAGATACTGAGTATAGTTCCCTGCGCTATGCAGTAGGTCCTTGTTGTTTATCTACTTTACATATAGTAGTGTGTACCTGGTAATCCCATACTCCTAATTTATGCCTCCCCTGCCCTTTCCCCTTTAGTAACCATATATATTTTTTTTCTATGTCTGTGAGTCTATTTCTGTTTTGTAAATAAGTTCGTTTGTATCATTTTTTTAGATTCCACATATAAGACATATGATATTTGTCTTTTTCTGTCTGACTTACTACATTTAGTATGATAATCTCTAGGTCCATCCATGTTGCTGCAAATGACATTATTTTGTTCTTTTTTATGGCTGAATAATATTCCATTTTGTGTGTGTGTGTGTGTGTGTATATATATATAATATATGTATACTACACCTTGTTTATCTATTCATCTGTTGATGGACACTTAGGTTGCTTCCATGTCTTGGCTATTATAAATAGTGCTGCTATGAACATTGGGGTGCATGTATCTTTTCAAATTAGTGTTTTCATCTTTTCCAGATATATGCCCAAGAGTGGGATTGCTGGGTCGTATGGTAGTTCTATTTTTAGTTTTTTAAGCAACCTCCATACTGTTCTCCATAGTGGCTGTACCAATTTACATTCCCACCCAGAGTGTAGGAGGGTTCCCATTTCTCCACACCCCCTTCAGCATTTATTTGTAGATTTTTTGATGATGGCCATTCTGACCAGTGTGAGGTGGTACCTCACTGTAGTTTTGATTTGCATTTCTCAGTAGTTAGTTAGCAATGTTGAGCATGAGTCTCTTGGCCATCTGTGTATCTTCTTTGGAGAAATGTCTATTTAGGTCTTCTGCCTATATTTTGATTGGGTTGTTTTGTTTTGTTTTTTTTTTTGATATTGAGCTGTATGAGCGTTTGTATATTTTGGATATTAACCCTTTGTCAGTCAGTCATCATAGATGACCCATTCCTAGGGGTCTGCCTCATCCTCTCTCTGGAATCCAGTGGCTAATTAGTGCACTATTCCATGACTAGGGTTTGGGGTGGGAGTTCTTTGTTTGAACCAAAAAATCTGTAATGAGCTTTGCATTGATGATTCCACTTATTGTCTAAGTTAACTTTTCTGTCTCTTACTCTGATACCTGAATGGTGAGAAATTCAGAAGTCCCCAGTGCTGGCCAGAGCTGAAGGGGATTCACATGATGGACATTTCAACACAGGTTGCTGAGTCTCCCCTTGGAGCTTCTGATCCAGGAAGTGCAGGCTCCAGACCAGGTGCTTTGACCCCTGCCCTCCCCTCTCATCCAGAAAACCGTGATGTGCAGTCATGGTGGGACAACTGGCTGAGATGCTTTTCACGATGTGGAACTCACCAGGTAATTGTCAGCTCACTGCCCTGCACTGGTCTGTCTCCATCTGATAAGAATGGAGAGGAGAGACCATGGGGGAGAAACTGGAAGAAAGGGCTCTGAATTCAAAAGAAGAAGTTTTGTCAGCATTTTCTAATTTGAAGTAGTCAGAAAGAAGGAGTGGAATGGGGACCAACCTCGTGGCGACACCTCCAGCGGAGAAGGAAACACTGGGCAGAGTGCCGGCTGGGCCCAGGGACCTCAGGGCACAGCCTCCAATGACTCGGGGAACTTTGGATGCAGTAACAGCACCTGACTCAACCTTGGGCATCTCCTGGGCATCCAGGGTGATCCCGGGTCATACACAGACAGAAGGAGTCATTGCACCCTCCTCTCTGCCTCGTCCAGACCACTGCCACGTGTCATCCTGTATCACAGTGTGTCATCTCACAACCCTCTTGTCTTCAGCATGTAAAGTCCCAGGGAAGGGATCTACTCAGCCGGGCTGGAGGTGATGGCTGGGGGTGGACGGACCCATCAGTCCCCTCAGAACCCCAGGAGATGAAGGAACTGTGTGAAAGAGACTCCAGGCACTCAAGAGGGAACCACCACTTTTATTCACTGACTTAATTATTGATTAAATTTATCCTGTCCAGTTCCCCGGGTAAATTTCTGTAGAAAAAGAGAGAAAAGGTAAGTCTCCTCAAAGGCTCTTGAACCACAACCTTTTAACAGAGAGAGGGGTGCTGAGAGCAATGTCTTACAACTTCTGCAGGAGCAGACAATGGGGACCCAGGCTGCACGCCTGACACAGATGGCGTCCCTGGGAAGTTAAGGGCAGAGGGAAGCATCAGGCAGGATGGCTCTGGGCCTGGGAGCAAAACCATGGAAACTCTGAAAGCCTCAGTCTTCTCTCTCTCTCTCTCTCTCTCTCTCTCTTTTTTTTTAACATCTTTATTGGAGTATAATTGCTTTACAATGGTGTGTTAGTTTCTAAAACAAATACCGCATGCTAACACATATATATGGAATCAAAAAAAAAATGGTTCTGAAGTACCTAGGGGCAGGACAGGAATAAAGACGCAGACGTAGAGAATGGACTTGAGGACACGGGGAGGGGGAAGGGGAAGCTGGGACGAAGTGAGAGAGTGGCATGGACATATATACACCACCAAGTGTAAAATAGATAGCTAGTGGGAAGCAGCCGCATAGCACAGGGAGATCAGCTCGGTGCTTTGTGACCACCTAGAGGGGTGGGATAGGGAGGGAGACACAAGGGAGGAGATATGGGGATATAAAAAGTTAGTTATAAAGCAGAGACTAACACACCATTTTAAAGCAATTATACTCCAATAAAGATGTTTAAAAATAAATAAATAAATAAAACAAAGTGAATCAGCTATACATATACATATATCCCCAGTCTACTGGTTCAAATGCTAATCTCTTCTCTAAACACAGACAGCTACCTGAGCAACCCTTAGTCCAGTCAGGTTGACACAGAAAATGAAGCCTCACATCCCTGTGGTACCCCACACACCGCTCATACCGTTTCCGCTGAGGTTAATATCTTGCATAACCACAGGAAATTAACATTTGTACCATACTATAAACTAAACTTTATTCAGATTTCACCTGTTTTTCTAAGAATGCCCTTTTTCTGTTCCAGGATGTGATCTGGAACACTGCATTCAATTTAGTGGTCCTTTTTTTTCTTTGCCGTACGCGGGCCTCTCACTGCTGTGGCCTCTCCCGTCGCGGAGCACAGGCTCTGGACGCTCAGGCTCAGCGGCCATGGCTCTTGGGCCCAGCCGCTCCGCGGCGTGTGGGATCTTCCCGGACCGGGACACGAACCCGCGTCCCCTGCATCGGCAGGCGGACTTTCAACCACTGCGCCACCAGGGAAGCCCAGTGGTCCATATTTTTAATCCCTAATTTATTAAAGAGAAGACGGATGGACCTAGTGTTTGTCATACAGAGTGAACTAAGTCAGAAAGAGAAAAAACAAATACCGTATGCTAACATATATATATGGAATCAAAAAAAAAAAGGCAGATGGCCCTCCCCATTGTGGTGGGCCTCATCCTATCAGTTGAGGGCCCAAATTAGGGGGAAAAAATGTGTAGGAAGGGTCAATCCCCCTTCTCTTCTTTAGCCAGGGCCTCCATCCTTTCCTGCTCCCAGACGTCTGAGCTCTTGATTCTCAGCCCTTGGGCCGGGAACTGAGATGCACACTGTCTAGTCCCTTGGGTCTCAGGCCTCCAGACTCAGACAGAACTACACTGCCAGCTCTCCTAGGCCTCCAGCTTACAGACGGCACATCGTGGGACTTCTTGGCCTCGAGAAGAGGGTGAGCCAATCCCTACATTAAATCTCCTCTTACATAAATCTGTATATAGCCTACCGGTTCTGCTTCTCTGGAGAACCCTAACCAATAGAAGGAGGTTCAAGATGTAAAGTCTAAAATAACGGCAGGACGGAGGAGGTCCTAGATTAGTATTTTAGAATGATGGCCTTTTTAAGGCTTAAGGGATCCTGGCAGGCCCAGCCTTGGGGGGCACCCTCAGCAAATGGAAGGTGTCCCATCTGCGGCCAGGACGGAATCAAGCCAGCCCCTCACCAGGGCGGGCACAGCCCCTCCTCCTCAGGCCCCTGCCACCTCCCTCTTGCTCTGCCCACCTTCTAAACCTCTGGTGAAGCTATTCCATCACTACATCCAGGTCTCAGATAGACCACATTCTCCCCGGACTCCAGGCCAGCACACACTGTGCCCGACACCTGTCTCTACTTTCTTTTTATTTTTCTTTAAATATTTATTTAGTTTGTCTGCGATACATCTTAGTCGCGGCACGTGGGATCTTTAGTTTGCGGCATGCAGACCTTCTTAGTTGTGGCACGTGGACTCAGTCGCAGCATGCATGTGGGATCTAGTTCCCCAACCAGGGGTCGAACCGGGTCCCCCTGCATTGGGAGCGTGGAGTCATAGCCACTAGACCACCAGGAAAGTCCCTGTCTCTGCTTTCTTGATGTGGCCAGTGCCTACTGGGCCTCACTCGGTTTCAATGTCATTTCTCCCAAGGAGTCATTCCTGATCCCCATGAAACCAAATCAGGAGCCCCACCATCTACGGAGGTCATCATCCCTAATAATTTCCACCCTCAATCCCAACCCTGCTGACTCACCGATGACCCCCTAGGTTAATGGCCCGACCGTGGTGCTGGCCCAGGTCTGCACTGGGTAAATATTTGTTGAGTAAATGAATGAGTACTAATCACATCTCTCCAGGTGGTGGACTGGGAAGTCCCCAAGAGAATGGTCGCGAGTCCTGCATCTTCTCAGTCTCCCTCTGTGACGTCGAACACAAAGGAGGTTGCCAGAGAATTAATTGCTTGACGGAAGAGAAAGAAAAGAATCTCAAGAAAAAAGGAACTGTATGAAAGGCAACCAGGAGACGAGTAAGACGAAGACAAATCATTGCCTCTCCAGGCAAGGATGCTGCCCTTGGCAGTGGATTCAGTGTGGTCCCTTGTTAGTCACTTCTAACGTGAGGGCCTAAGACAGGACCATGCAATGAGCAGGATATCACCACCTGGCCTCCACTCTCGGTGCTCACCCTGGCGCACCCACACCTTCTAGGCAATCAAGCGAACATCTGATAGGCAGCTCCCTGAATTCACGGCTCGCGCTTCTTCCTTTTAATACCTTAACTCAGACACACCTCCCTCCTCCCACTAAACAGAGTCCTCTTGATCTCGGTGACACCCACCATGTTACCAAGGGACAGGTGATACCGCAAGGATCCTACTTGTCCCTGCCTTTCATGAGATCACAGTCTCTTTGGAGAAAATAGATTTGCAGTAAAGCATCCACAACCGAGCACGCCAACAGGGAAGTAAGTGAAAAGGCCGGCCCGCCCGGGTGGGACCCAGGGATCAAGGTGAGGAGTCAGGAAAGGCTCTGTGTTGGAAGTAACCCTTGAGGCTCTGGGGATGCTCTGTGTCTCCTGTGAATGAAATGCTGTCTTACATTAAGAGTAAAACCTCCAACAGAAAGATGTGAGGATGTGGTAAGAGCGTGGGGAAGGCAGGTCTACAGTGATGCCTGCAGGTCACAGACCTGCTCTGTACGCCCCAGCATCAGGACCCAGCTGAGTCATTGCAGGGCCCGGTGCAAAATGAGGATGTGGTCCCTTTGTAAAAAATTATTAAGAATTTCAAGATGGTAACAGCAGAGGTATAGAATATCCCTTCTTAGCATGGGGTCCAGTAAAAGAAACCTCACAGGTCACATGCCCAAGAAGCCAGCCCTGCCATTGGTCAAAGCCAAGGCCAACCTCACTCCCACATGTCTGATGGGAGCCATTTAGCCCGCCAGCACCCGGCTAAGCACGGGAGGGCACTCAGCAGCTAAAACTCATTTTGACTGAGCCCTGTAGCCAGACTTTTCCTTAAAGGATCATTGTCTGTATCTGTGGACATGTTCTAACCAAGTTCCCTTCTGCTCCCATGATCTTCTTTAGCTGCTGCATAAATTTTCCCTGCTTTAAGATACTTAATGGTGGCACAACATAAGTGAAGGGATAAAGTGCAATGTATATTCAAGAAAAAAATCTAAATAAAAGAAAAATTGAAACCCAGAGCAAGGTAAAAAGATGGAAAATAAGCCCCTCAACAGCACAGCTGGAAGAAACAAGCTTCAAAATAAGTCCAGGAAGGCAGAAGCATCTCACTTTCAATATCAGCTATAGAGGGGCTTAAATGAAGCCAAAAGTGTAAGGAGAATATTTCAGCAATAGCCATCAGGAGATGTGTAATGGGTGACACAGAATCTAATGCAAAGCACAACCACAAAAAGTTCTCTAAGTATACATTTTTGAGATGTTGAGAGAAAATTATGATATTAAAATAGTGATGATATTACTGGCAATGCTAGCAAAAAATATGATCTATGCATGGATGGGAATGTTTGTAAATTGGCCTAAATGTCTTTTATTTGGCAACTTTTAATGTGAAATGAGAATTAGACAAATCTTTCTAGGAAAAAAAAAAAAAGCCAACGTTGTTTCAAGTAAATCAGAGGAAGAGAGCTCAGGAGAAGGATCCACATTATCTCACCTTCTGGGGAAAGAGTCAGAGTTCGTGTCTATTTGTCTGGAATACAAATCAAGGGGGCAGAGGCGCCCACATCCCTGCCTCCCCTCCTCCAAGGAGAGAGAAGCTGCTGTCGGCCACACCCTTTCAGGAGCATCTCCGAGCTGAGCTCTTCTGCGAAACCACCGGGCTGGGCGCCCACCTCCCTGCTTCCCGGGCTGAGGGTGTAAGTACCCCTGAGGACTCTGAGGGTCTCCAAGCATCCAGTGTGCCTTCTGGAAGATTCCAGAATGAGCTGTGGGTAGTACCATTTTGTACTGAGTACATTTAACTTGTTTCCAACTTTAGAAGATGGTAGTACATGCATACATAGTCCAAGGGGTGTAGAAATGACACATTTTAGATTTCTCAGGCAGCTTGGATTTTAATATTACCTCTTAAGAGCCTTCATGTCTGTTGGCTATAAGCCTCTATTATTATTATGATTGCGGTGGTGGTGGTTATTGTTATTCTTCTTATTAAATGTGGTCCCCTCTCTGGTGCAGAATTCTGATTGGATCAGAACTTCAGTTCTCTCCACCATGTGAGGGCACAGCGGGAAGTGTGCTAATTGTGAACAAGGAAGGAGGCCCTCACCGGAATGTGACCATGCTGTAAGCCTGATTTTAGAACTCCCAGCCTCCAGAGCTGTGAGACATAACTTTCTCTTTATAACCTAAAAGAAAAAAGAAAGAAAAAAAGAACTTCAGTTACCTAGGACCACCTCGCCCACTGCAAAAGTGTTCTGCGGATCGTGGGCTACTGCAGCCTAGCTCAGTCCTTTGAGGTTTACTGGCTGTGCCTTGGCTTTCTGTTATCTGACGCTGCCCTTAATTCGTGACCCAGCAGGGCAAGCGGGGCCTGGGCACGTCCTGCTGGCCAACCCAGCCATCACCTTGTTTTCTACTGGCTGCAGGGACCCTCCTTCAAGGGGTTAACAAGGCTCTGCCTTGGCTGCTGTCACGGTAATAGCTCTACGGGGGCTGCTTGCAGCTCTCATCTCAAGCGACTTCTTATTCACATTATATTAAATTAATACACACATTATACCAATGAACACTGTATATTTCTTCAATTAAAATTCCCTACCCAAATATACTGTTTTAATTGCTGGGAACGCCAGTAGTAAGTCAACATCTCTGTTCAACACAGGATTCAAGTTGCTTTTCACTCATCAGCTGGAGCCACCACCTCCTTCCAGAGTGAGAACTGACTTGAGAGGGACCCAGTTATCCCTTCCAGAAAGAGGCCAGAAAACCACTGCTCCCAAACTGTGCCAACTTTAGGTGCGTAGGGGAGTTAATAGCTGGCTGCTGGTTGTCTTCAGAGAGAAAATAAACGAAAAGTTCCCTGTCACCAGGAATGCGAGGAATGGACAGGACGGACCACAGACGACACTGGTGCAGCCAGTGGGTGGTGGCCCCCCAGACAGGGCAGCGGCCGCTGACGTCTCTCCTCCAAACACCCAGGGCTCGTGTGCCGTCGGTCGCCTCCTGCCAGCCGCCTCTTCTCTACCTGAGGAGGTCCTTGTCGAACCTTTAGAGACCAAGCCTGGGGAGCACCCACCCTGTATTCATTCAACAAACACTTGCTGTTCGTCTGCTCTGTTCCAGCTTTGCTCTGAATGGGGGGAGCCCGAGGTGAGGCCCATATACACCTGCTCAGAGGCTTGGCCTGGGGAACAGCAGAGATTTCTTCAACTGGAAGGAAGGAAGGAACCAGAAAAGTAAGAAACACAGAAGAACCAGACCACAGGACTCTACCCAGCATTACTTTCAGGCCTCAGCTTGACAAATGGCTACTCTTAATCAGTGCCAGAGGAAGCCAGAAGGTTTGAACAGCAGAAACAAACCTGTGGAAATGTTCTAGTTTCTTCAGTAGCCAAACCCTCCCTGACACACACTCTTCACGTCCTATGTGTTCGGCTTTTCTGCACAAGACTTAAACATTTCCCCACGTCTTTTCGCATTTTCCTATAGAATATTAAAACGTTGATATAATGCAAAATGCTGCTCTCCCACCGCAAGTGGAAAGTGGAAAGTAAATGTGTATAAGCCAATGAGGCCAAATTCCATTTTGAAAAGTGAATTTTGTGCCACTGAAAGGCTGTCCCAGCCCTGAAGGGTGCCCCTTTGTCACAGTCTAGGGTTTCTCAGGGTAGGAAGTTGGTCTTGGAAGGGGCAGCCCAGGGTCCTTCTCGTGTGCAACCTGTGACACTCTACCCACCACAGCCTCCCCCCAAATTCATCTAGAAAACATTTACCTCGGGCCCCTCCAAGTCACCAAAGTCACCCACACTTCCCCTTCATTTTCTGTCCTGAGGACCCCTCACACACTGCCGGCTTATTAGAACTCAGCAAAGTCACACGTTGTCCTATTTCCCTACCCCTGTGGCCGTCAGCTGCCCAGAGGTGCTTTAGCCAGTGCGGTAAGGGGCGAAACCCTCCCCTCCCCACAGACTGCCACTCAGCCACCATCAGGGGCCTGGTACTCACCCTCACAGCCCACGGGGACAGAGGAGAGAAGTCAGGCCACCGTCCAGAAAACTGCCGGCATCGCTGAGGCCCCAGGGCCTTGCAGAGCTGGGATGCGAACCCGGGGCGGTGAAAAGCAGGGGGCACAATGAGCCATACAGGCAGCGATGTTACCCTCAGCCTGACAGCTCAGCAGAGGTTCAGGCCAGAAGGACTTGGATGAATGGCCTGCGGGTGACAGCGTGGCATTCCAGGCTGGCCGGGCTTGGGGTTAGGGGCCGGGCAGAGGCAAAAGAGCAAAGAAAGAACAACAGACCACGTTAAAGCCAGGAGGCCAGGAACTGCGGAGGCACAGCAGGAGGCATGGCGGGAGACACGGCAAGGACAGAGGCCACAGCTTGGGTGGGTCCCAGGGACACGGCCGTGTCACCTGGGCCATGGGACAGGGTCAGTGTTTGCATCTTACCTCGAAGACCACACCCACGTGGTATCGTTGAGTTCCCTGCCCTGTGCCAGGTGCTGTGCTGGGCTCTGATGCCATCAGGCTGAAGGACCCTGTCTCCTAAGTCTCCTGCTGGCTGGGGGTGGGGGGCAGCCAATTCCGACTCAGTTGAGTGATTGGTGCTGCTGAGTGTGGTCCCCACTGTACGGTCAATGTCCAGCGGGAAGAGCATTGGAAACATATCTGTGAACAAAGAAATGAAGGAGGTGAGTGTCTTCAACTTGAGCTGCTGTCCCAGAAGACCATAGACTAGGCAGCTTGAACGGTCGAGATCTATTGCTCACAGTTGTGGAGACCAGGATGCCGGCAGATTTGGTGTTTGGTGAGGACCTTCTTCCCGGCTTTCAAAAGGCTATCTTCACACTTGGTTCTCACACGGGAAGATGGGGAGTGAACACTTCTTCTAGGGGCACTAATCCCATGCCAGGGCTTCCCCTTTGGGCCTGATGACCTCCCGCGAGGCCCACCTCCTAATATTACCCTATCCGGGGTTAGGGCTTCAGCAGATGAATTTTGAGGGGACGCGGACATGCAGCCCATTACAGCGAATGAATGAGTGAATAATACGAGTGGGTGGACAGAGAAGTAAGGAAGAGAGGCTGCTGAAGAAATAACAGAGGGGGAAGTGACCAAATCACATGACCATAAAGGGTCTGTATATTCAAAACACTTGTCTATTTTGCCTATAGCTCCTAACAAATTGCAAACAATTGCTATCAAATTAAATGTTTTACTACATACTTTTTTTCTTTCTATCTGTCATGGAATGAAAATAAACATACATTAATATTTATCAAAATGATGAGGCCGTGCTGACAACAGTCAGGTTATCTAAAGGTCCTGAAACACAGAAGTTGCTGATTGGGCCGGGACCTCAGGAGGGAAAAAGAGGAGGAGCTTTGCTCAGGAAACCTGGGATCCAGGGCTGGAGGGGTGCTGGGAGGCGGACACAGACCTAGCTGTGAGGACGCCTCGAATGCGGTGGGGCTACAGATGCTGCCTCGTGTGTGTGTGTGTGTGTGTGTGTGTGTGTGTGTGTGTGTTAAACCAACAGAGGTTCACTGAGTGGGCCTCCCAGGTTCTAGATTTCTCTGTGATGTCTAGAAATAAATAATATCATCATTTTATCACCATTCATCAAAATGAAATTTTATCATTATAAAGATAAAGGCCCATTTATGGTGAAAGACTGAAAACTTTCAGTAAAAATTAAGACACAGGAAAGGGTTGGAAAGAACAATGACCCTCCTCAAGATGGCATAGCTTTTTAAGTACCTAGCCTGAGGTTCGAAAGCCTGCAAGGGCCTCTTTTCTATTTCATCTCTCTACCCCCATGTCCCTCTAATGTGCTATAAGCTACTGGGACCAAGGTTTGGGTTTTACTTGTGTCTGAATCCATTGTGCTCTCACAGAATCACTGTGTTCCGTTGCCACCTGCCCTGCCTACCTCCCACCGCCAGGAAGGTGGATGTCTAGGGGGAGATGGACACACCATAGAGAGGGCCTCCTTTTTACTGTTTAGCAGTCCCCTGACCCCTGGCCTATTTTCAGTGCCAGTATGCCATGAAAACAGCAGATCCTTGTCAAGCAGGTTTTGGTTCCTTGATTCTTTTGGATTTACCATACTAAGCAAGGCTTGGCTCTTGTTGGCTTTAAACTACCTTTTTTTTTGTTTGTTTGTTTTTGTTTTGTTCTGTTTGTTTTTGTTTTTGTTTGTTTTTTTAGGTACACGGGCCTCTCACTGTTGTGGCCTCTCCCGTTGTGGAGCACAGGCTCCGGACACATAGGCTCAGCGGCCATGGCTCACGGGCCCAGCCGCTCTGCGGCATGTGGGATCTTCCCAGACTGGGGCACGAACGCGTGTCCCCTGCATCGGCAGGCGGACTCTCAACCACTGCGCCACCAGGGAAGCCCTAAACTACCTTTTTAATGAGGCAATACAGACTACAAAATACTCCACATAACAGGGCTGCAGTTGCCTGGGGCACCCCGACCAGCAGAACCACACCTACCTCACAGGCAAGACCTGGGTCATTCAGGCTATGTCAGATTCCTAGATTGGAGTTCCATGTGTTTTTTAACTTTTTTCCCCTTCTACAATTCAGGAAATTCATTAATTCCTTCTCTTAATACCTTAACTGGGCCTTTTAAAATGCAGATATTCCTTAGCCAGTGAAATGGACAATCCTATCCAATCCGTGTTCTAATTTACTACATAAAATTGACCGAAGACGTGAAGCAGCATCCCATGCTCTCCTTAAAGGCGCTCCATGTTGGCAAAGGTTACTGATCGTGGCATTCTGAACACTCTTGGTAAAGAGACGGAGCTGCCAGAAGATGCTAAACCACAAAAGATGGCCTTCCATTGACACAAATAGATTCAGCCATCGGATCTGTGAGAGGAGAAAATCAGGCAAGTATTCTGGGGGATTTTTCAAAAAAGACCCAACGTGGGAAAAGTTGCTGGTTCCTCTTCCCCATTTGCAGTTGAGGGAACCCAGGTAGAGGCTTGTGCTTCCTGGTGTCGCATCGTGAAATAATGCAAGTGGGAAGATGCAACTGCATGGCAAATTTATCAAAATAATTGCCACAGACAGGTGATTTGACAGGCTTCTGTTCAGACTTCCCCAGCAATCCAGCCCGCAGTGGTCCATTTTGGAATCCTTCTGGCTCCGTCTTCTGGAGGGTCCCCTCTGATTATGTTTTTTCATCCTAAAGTTTCCCCTGGGGAAGCACTGCTGTCTTGGCCAATCAAGGGGTGGTTTAACAACCATCGTAGAAGCCGCCTACAGGTTGACAGGCAAACCGGTCAAACATCTCATGTAATCTCTCAGGTAATTTGGTGTCAGAGCTTTAATAATTTCTATGAATGTCTTCATGCAAAGCTTCAAGAGTTACTTTCATTTTTGACAAAATGCAAAATCAAATAGGATCATTTAAAAGATCAATTATGCCATAAAGAACGGCCTCCCCTTCTGATTTCTGTGCTTTTATTATAATCAAATAATTTAAAAGGATTAGAAATGACAACACTAATCACTAGTTGACTTCTATTTGTTCTAGAAACAGACACTAATTGTTTGTGTCAGTTTACCTTATTCTTCCCAGTGCGAAACTTTTCCATCAGGCAAAGCCAGCATCCCAAAGCCTGTGCCCCTGGCATGGTGTGAATGGGGGCTGAGGCGAGAACAAAGCCATGGATCAGGAGAGGGGGGCTGAGCGTGTATTAATTAGCTCTCCTGTACTACACTGTAGTTTAATTAATCTGACAGATTTTTCAAAACTGGAATTGACTTTTCACCATTCCTGGACCATGTGAGCAGTTTTCCTGTCACTGAGCAGGTCAATTAAATTCGACACTCTTAGCTGGATTGATCTCCTGTCCCACCACAATGGCCGTGGTGCTCTGGCAGGGGACTGTCCTATGTTCCAGGGCACCGTGCCCCTGTCAGAACCTTCTACCCAGAAGGTTGTCACCTGTAAACGGCTGAGCTGAACCAAGCCCCTGCAACAGTAATCCGACCCACCTCAACAGCGTTCAGAAAAGCATCTTCTAAGCACACCGCCTAAGGTCAAGAAATACACTCCTTTGGAATAAGACAAGGATGTTCACTCTCGTCACTATTACTCAACATAGTTTTGGAATAAAAAACTATGTTGCCATGGCAATCAGAGAAGAAAAAGAAAAGGAATACAAATTGGAAAAGAAGTAAAACTGTCACTGTTTGCAGATGACATGATACTATACACAGAACATCCTAAAGATGCCAGCGGAAAACTACTAGCGCTAATCAATGAGTTTGGTAAGGTTGTAGGATTCAAAATTAATGCACAGAAATCTCTCGCATTCCTATACGCTAACAACAAAAGATCAGAAAGAGAAATTAAAGAAACACTCCCATTCACCATTGCAACAAAAAGAATAAAATACCTAGGAATAACCTTTTGCCTAAGGAGGTAAAAGACCTGTACTCAGAAAACTATAAAACACTGATGAAAGAAATCAAAGATGATGCAAACAGAGAGACATACCATGTTCTTGGATGGGAAGAATCAATACTGTGAAAATGACTACACTACCCAGAGCAATCTACAGATTCAATGCAATCCCTATCAAATTACCAATGGCATTTTCCACAGAACTAGAACAAAACAAGCTTAAAGTTTGTATGAACTTTTGACCTTTTGAAGAGCTTGCAAATTAGGACACCCTTTCCCCTTGGCTGAGGTTCCCACGTGACCCAGAAGCCCCAAGCTCCCTTGAATTCCCATCAGATCTCTGACTAGTGCAGCATCGGTGATGTGAATGAGCCTTAGGTGGGTCCAGGTGTTGGAGAAAACTGCTGCTGTATTTTGGGAACACCTGCCACTGAATGAGGCTTCCAACGTTTACTCACTCAGGATTCGCCAATCAGGCAGGAGTGAGTTTTTGACTCAAATTCCTTAAAACCCTCAGTAAGACGGTTTCCTCTTCACCTTCTCTCTTCCAGCAGGTCCAGGCCAAGATCCATGACTCAGTCAGGAGGCTGGGTCCGTGTGGACCTGCTCCCCTACCCCATAGGCTCTGAACACCAGCCCAGCTCTGAGTCCAGGGCTGGCCTGTGTCCCGACCACCCTTACAGCCGCGGCACCTTTGGTAATGCTACCCGAGTTGGGGAATTTGTGCAGTCCCCCGCTTCCTATCGTGAAAGTGGATTTGGGACCCTTAACTTTGAGGAGGATCAAGGCTTCAGCCTGTAGGTATCTTGTATCGCCAGACAGGCCTCTGCCCCCTTCCTCTGTGATGAATACTCTCCAGCCCAGGAGAAACCTCGGAGCAGACATTGGTGCCCTTTCTCAAGTGAAGTCCTGGCAGCTGCCGCCCCATCTTATCTAGATTTGAGGGAGCGGGGATGAGATAGAATGCACAGCCCATAGCATCCGGCCTTCCCCACCCATTCCCGCCAGTTCCCAAATGCTCTGGAAACCCCAGTCACCTTCCCAACAGCCTTTCCCCTCCGTGTGGCCCCAACTGATGATGCCTCTCGGTCCCTGGTTCCTCTGTTGCTCATCCAGCACCACTGACTCCACGGGTGCTTGTGTATTGACACCACCTTCAAGAACAGTCCAAGTCTCTTACCGTCTCTGATTTCTATCCTAGAGATGATATAAGGAAATATAACACTCTAATCACTCCATCTTACGCAAAGCAAGAACAACTTAAAGGATTTAGATACTGAGAAAAAAATGTCCCTGAGACAGTTACTTTCAGAAACACGCACAAGAGGTTTTGAAGGCTCTCGCGACTCAGGTCCAGGACCGCAGGCCCCAGCCTGCTGGCTCGTGCTTGAAAGCATGGCTGCGTCTACAAGACTGCCAACTTGAGCACAGGATCTGCAACCAGACCCTAGGAAAAGGTACAATCGATTAAAATGTGGCACTCTGATTCACTCTTCCGTCAGTGAGATTTTTTTTCTTAAAAACGCCCACAGTTGCATACATCACCTGCCCCGACGACCCAGTGGTGTGCCCGGGCTGGCTTGGACAGACTCTCCAGAGTCTGTTGTTAAATTTTCAGGAATTTTGCAAGCTGGCTGTTAAACAGAGCTGTTATTATATATTAAGTTCTATAAACTTATATAAATCATACTTTGAAAAAGGTAACAGTTTCCCAGAATAATTCACTTTCTAATTGCTCTAGTAGATTTTCTTACTGTCTACGCGCTTGAAGTTATTTATGCCAATTTTATCCATACGGTGAAAATACTACACGTTGATTTGCTACGTGGTAGCAGTATTTACACCACAGAAATTGGCAAACACTCTAGATCATGGCTTTTCCCCTTTGGAGAACTGGTTGTTAAGTAATTAACAGTACAGCACTGCCTACACCCGTGGCTCTGAAATATTTCATGTTCAGTTAATCTTTGGGAAGGACTCAGAAACCCTGCTTCTTCACTGGTACTACTCATCAGACCTGTTGCCCATCCACATTTATCTGCTAACATTCATTCACTCCTATTCATGGGAAGTGAGAGTCTCATCTTTTTACTTATTTTTTTCTTTAAAAAGATTCAACCCTGTACAGAATTATCCCATGTAATGGACCTTGTCTCCATACTGCAATTATTAACATTGGGCAGAGGTTGTGTGTTTCTTGGCAGGGCTCACGTTCCCATGTATAAATCATGATAAAGTAGGTTTGCTCTGGAGGGTGGACTCATGTTTTCAATTTGGCCAGTGTAGAAACTGAGTTGGATTTAAACAAGGGCTCTTTTAAAAATTGAAGGCCGGTTGTAGAGACATGACAGAAATAACTTGGACATGTTTGCAAACTTTGCAGCCAGCAGAAGTCAGCCCAGGGACAAAATGTACCCACCGTGCCAGAGAGGGTCTTCCCTTGAAGCCTGGTGGACCAGCCAGTCTGTGCTGTACACCTTTATACGGCCAACGATGAGGATGCTTCACTTGTTAAAAGGGGAGCTTGTGGTCCTTGTGTTGGGTCGGTGAACCTGGGCTCACACATCCTGCGGGGAGGGAGGCACATCGGCTGTTTTTGCAGTAAAGCTCTCCAGTTTCTCGGATTGTAAAAAAAAAGAAAAATTATAAATTTTTTAAAAATGTAGGGCTTCCCTGGTGGCGCAGTGGTTGAGAGTCCGCCTGCCGATGCAGGGGACACGGGTTCGTGCCCCGGTCTGGGAGGATCCCACGTGCCGCGGAGCGGCTGGGCCCGTGAGCCATGGGCCGCTGGGCCTGCGCGTCCGGAGCCTGTCCTCCGCAACGGGAGAGGCCGCGGCAGTGAGAGGCCCGCGTAACGCATAAAAAAAAAAAAAAAAAAAAAAATGTACATAATCATTGTGTTTTTGCCAAGTAGCATACTCATTACTTGCTGCTACAGGGGTATAGGCTTTATTTCATAGAAGGGTTAAAGAACTTAAGAGAAGTCTAATAAACACCAGCATAGCATTTTAAAAAAAATACATGAAAGCTTGACTTTAGAGTATATAGATGACAAAGATTTGGTAGTTTGTTTTGAATATGTATAGTGGCTAGCAAAATTGCACGAACGTTATCATACATAATTGACATTTTATAATAAAAGTATAATTAGATAATCCATCAATTCTAACTTTTATTAGTTTGTAAATCTTTTGTGAATTTTCTCAAATTATTAATATTTCCTTCAAGTTTCCAAAAAAGAGAAAAGAAAAGAAAAGAAGCAAGGTGACCTGAAGAATATGTGTAATCCCCTCATTCAGAGACTTTGCATGACATGGACCACACTCCGTGCTCCGGTTTTAGGCAAATTTGCCGTCATTCCTCGGTCGCCCCATCCCACGCTCGGCAGTGACTCTGCTCCCACCTCCCTCCCGACCCCTCCTTCCTCGGGTGGATCACAACTCACTTCTCCATGTCTTCTTCCTGACAGTTTAGGGCTCAAAAAATTAAAAAAAAAAAAAAATTCACATCATGCCTGTTTTCTTAACCCTGGGGGAGGAGTGAACAGAACGGATCCTTCCGCCAAGATCTCCAGCCTGATCTGATTAAAGACCCTGCCGCTCCCTGTCAACATTCCCTGGTTTCCTGTAACTTCATCTCCTCATCTCAGTTTTTCTTCATTTATTACTTTTAAATGAATATTTATTGAGGATTTATTAGATGCCAGGAAGAAGGAACAGCATGCCGGAAGACACTTTTGGGGAACTCTATGAAATCTGACAGTAGTGAAGGAGGTCCTTCGGAAAAATGATGCCATTTCCCAAATCAGGATAAATAAGGATAGATAAGGATGAAGGAGGTGGACAGGTTATCAGGGAATCTTGCTAATGTCGGAATTTTTCTTTAGGAAAGGAGAGCTTCTAACTGATTTTAACTCGGAATATATGTCTATGCATGTATACACACACACATATTTAGGATCAGGAGAAATCAGAGCTCAGTGCATCTTTCTCTGCTGTCACAGGATGGCACTCTAGTTTGTGCCCTTGCTGGGAAAATGCTGGTGTTAAGTCACCCTTCCACTGTCTCTTCAGTTCTTTCATTTAACGCAAAGAGCTCTCTAAAATTTTCCGAACTAAATATTTAGTTCTGAGTGGACCCAAACAATACTCTTACACACTTTTCTTCTTACTGCTTTTCAATAGACTAGTGAGTTCTGTCAGTCTGGGTGTGTGTGTGTACACGGGCCTGTGAATAACAGTCCAGGTGACAGGAGCTATCCTTCAGTATTGTTAAAAACTGTTGAATTCTGGGTATGACTCCCTGTCATGGCTGCCCGGTCACAGCAGGCTTGGTCACGTGACCTCTTTTGGCCAATGACGTGTGAGCACAAGCCACTCCTAGGCAGATGCTGCTAGAACCAGGGCTCCTTGGCAGTGATTTCCTTTTTTACTTCTGCCAGGAGACCAGCAGCCCCCCAGACATGGGCTTCTCTCTCAGGCTGGGTCCTGTAGTGAAGACAATCTGGAGAAAACCACACTAGACCCATGATGTTTGTTGTAAACCACTGATATTTGGAGATTTTTATTTTTTAACTTTTTCCTTTGTGCCACTTAGCCTATCCTGATGGGCTAATATGCTTAATTTTCCGCTTGGCGTTTCAGGCAAGCCTGTAGGGAATTAGGATTTTCACTCCATCCTGGGGGATTTGTCTCAAACCTATTTGCTGCTAAAGTGAAAGATGACTCCTAGTGTCTGTAATGTTGACAACATTTAGTTGCCTCAGGTCTAAGAGAACTGGACGCAGCAATGCTTCTATTGGGATATATGTGGATAAATATGTAATTATTAGGTGTCTACAGAGTGAATAAAACACAAGTCACCTTGGTAAATAATGAGAGATAACACAAAAGAAGTCAGGAAACAGTAAATAAGTATTTTTTTTTTTTTTTTTTTTTTTTTTGCGGTACGCGGGCCTCTCACTGCTTTGGCCTCTCCCGTCATGGAGCACAGGCTCCGGACGCGCAGGCTCAGCGGCCATGGCTCACAGGCCCAGCCACCCCGCAGCATGTGGGGTCTTCCCCGACCGGGGCACGCACCCACGTCCCCTGCATCGGCAGGCGGACTCTCAACCACTGCGCCACCAGGGAAGCCCGATAAGTATCTTTTAAGTGGTAAGTTATATCTGCATCCACCCAAGCTAATCAGATTCAGTTTTGTTTGAAAACATCAGTCTCATAAAGAATTATTTTTTATTAAAACAATCATTAAAATTTATACTAGCTGCTCTTAGTGTGTTTCTCCTATTGGATGTGAACATTCCTTTCCACTTGACCTCAACCCATCAACCTAAGTAGCTCACAGACAAACCCCTTGTGCCCCACACGTTAAACAATATTTCCCCTGGTTTTCACCGGAGCTCCTTTAACAAAGATTCTGAGGCTGCCCCCTACTTCTTCAGATATTTTTCTTATTTTTTAATTAGCAGAAATTTTAATGGAGTCATGCTTGTAAAACAAAAGTTAAGTTATGCAGAATCTTACTGAGTTAAACGATGGATTGCTTTCACAGCCCCTCCCAAACCCACCTGCCTTTTCAAAAATAACCACCGAAAACAGTTGGTATGTGTGATTTATATCTTTATGTCGAAATTCATAAGTGAATATTTTGCACATGCAAGTTTGCTCTTATTAAATATTCCTCATATTGCTCTGCTGCATCCGTTTCCCCCTCTGTCAGTGTATCCTTCACCTTTTACAGTGTTATTTTTTTATGTGATGATTTTTGATGCCTGCATAGTATTCTGTAGAATGGATGTACCATAAGTCATTTCACCATTACCCAACTCATGAGCACATAAACTGGCTCCAGTTCTTGGCTGTACAGATAAGTCTGCAGTGAGTACCCGTAGGCTTTTGGCTTTATGTAATTGTCCTAATATTTCTACAGGATGTCTCTACAAGGGACTTGCTCTCAAGGATATGCACACTGTAAACTGTGATAACTGCTGCTATATTGCCCTCCAAAAATGCTCTAGCAACATCTACTCACTAAACCACAGTGAATGTGTATGAGTGTGCTTACTGCTCCCTACCATTGCTCTCACTCCATGTTACATTAATATGAATTAGCAAAATATAGAATCTCTTTTCTGTTATAATTTGCAATATACTCCCTACTACTTTTTTCTGTAAGTTGTTCACATTTTTTAAGGTGTACAATGTGATGAGTTAATATATGTATACACTGTGAAATGATTACCACAATCAAGTTAACTAACGCATCCATCAGTTCACATAGTTACTTGCTTGGGGGTGATGGGGGCTAAGAACACCTAAGATCTACTCTCTTAGCAAATTGCAAGTATACAATGCAGTATTACTAACTATATTCACCATGTTGTACATTAGATCCCCAGAACTTATTCATCTTCTAGCTGAAAGTTTGTATTCTTTGACCGTTCTCTCCCAATTTCCCCCATCCCCCATCCCCTGGCAATCACTAATCTACTCTGTGATATGCTCTATTATTGAATTAAGAACAGACTCACATGGGGCTTCCCTGGTGTGGCACAGTGTTTGAGAGTCCGCCTGCCAATGCAGGGGACGCGGGTTCGTGCCCCGGTCGGGGAAGATCCCACATGCTGCGGAGTGGCTGGGCCCGTGAGCCATGGCCGCTGAGCCTGCGTGTCTGGAGCCTGTGCTCCACAATGGGAGAGGCCACAACAGTGAGAGGCCCGTGTACCACAAAAAAAAAAAAAAAAAAAAAAAAAAAAAAGAAGAGACTCACATGTTTCTGCATATTTATATTGGTTTCCCACTTGGAAATCTTCCTGCTTTCTTTTCCTTTCCTTTTTTCTTTTCTTTTCATCTTTTTTCTCTTTTTCTTTTACTACCTTTTGTCAAATTTATTACAATCTATCCCTTTATTTTAGCTTTTTTTACCTTTTAATCTTTTAATTTTTCAAGGTCATATTACTTTGTGTCTTTCCTGTATATAGCATATCACGATTTTTTTTCTTTATTCCCAATCTGCTCTTTGTCCTTTAATGTGCAGAATCAGTGCATAAATGCTCATGTATTGTGTTAATTGATATATTTGATTTCCTGACTATTTTTTGTCTTCCATGCTTTAGCTATAGATGAATTAAGTTTTCTTTTTTCCTACTTATTTGAGCTAATGCTTTGGAATTTATATATATTATATCTATTCTTCTAATATTACACTTAAATATGTTTTTACATCAATGCTGACAATTCTTAACTATAATTTATCCCTTTCCCCAAATAAGGCAACTTATCTTTCTCCCTATATCTTAAGTTTAAATGAAAACACCTATATTTTTTCAGAATTATCCTCATTCTACTTTCTGAGTCATTAATTATTAATAATTGCTTGAAATTTTTTCAATCACATTACCAAAATTATACTAAAATGAGTTATAAAATGCTTTATAGTACTTTTGCTCATTACTGCTTCTTTTATCTCATATATTTGTATTTGTCAAATTCATGTTTTTATTTTGTTGGAGTGCATCCTGGAGAATCCTTAAGAGAGAGTAGTAAATGTTTTGAATGCTTGCAAGAGTAAAAATGCATTTATTTTGGCTTTGGTTTTAGTTTGAATAATGATTTAGATAGACAGAGAATTCTTGGTTCAAAATGTCCTTTTGAAGACACTCTTCCACTATTTTTTTTTTGTATCCCATGTTGCAAGCTAGAATTCTAATACCAGTGTTATTTCTTTTGTTGATAACTTTTTGTCTATTTTCTCTTTCTCTGTCAGTTTTTATTATTTTCCTTGCATATCAGTTAGGGTTCTGTCAGGAAACCAGGTTATTTTCTAAGTATTTCAAGTGTGAAGGTATTTAATGCAGAAAATTGAAGGCTCTAACCCACTGAGAGAGAGGATGAGCAGGACTGCCAAGGCTTTGGGCATTCAGGTAGGACAGCAATTGCAGAACTGCTTCCTCATGACCATGACTCCCCATAACATTGATGTGTGTACTTCCAGAAGCCCCCATAGCTGTCTGTCTGCCAGAACCCGCACTCCAGCCCATAGCTGCTGCTGGAGACAAGTTTTGCTTCTCATCAGCAACCTCAAACTAGACTCTGGCATCAAACTGAAATCTGCTGAGAAGGGAGTCTCCTAAACCTAGATCCAAGAATTCTAGCTCCCTCAGTGCAGTAGAGAGCTGAAAAGAACCAGAGTGATACTAAGAGTCAAGGAAGAATATCTGGCACACCCTGCAATTCAAAATGTTCACCAAGGCATCTAGGTGAGTTGTATTTTATTATTTCTGCTTAGTATATAACAGCATCTAAGAAATTCCTCACTTCCAGAAATTTTCTTTTAATGTTTGCTCATTTTCTCTCCATTCTTTTTTCCTGCTAGAACTCCTGTTAGACAGATACTGGACTTCTAGATATGGGTACCTATTTTGTAGCATTTAACTTTTCCCTTGTATCCTCTAACTCTTTAACCTGTTGCAGTGTGGCATGAGAAAATCCCTTGAATGGATCTTCCATCTCACTAATTTTATCTCCAGCCATGTCTGCTCTGCTATTTAGCCAGACGGTTGAGGTTTCCTTTTTGTTTCCCTTGTTGGTTTACACTGATAATACCATTTTTTATTTCTAAAATTCTAATTTTTCTTTTGAATTATAATGTTTTTAATTGTTGTAAGTATATGTCACCTAAAATAAGAATAGTGAGAACCCTCAGAAAATGATATTCAAATCTCTGTTTTTTTGTTAACTTAGTCTTCTTTGAACTTTTCTAGAGTGTTCGTTTAGTGCCTCTATTTAATATGTGGAATTCTGTTTATTCTGTGTTTGAAATTGTGTTTATTTCTATAGTAGAATTCTAGATCGATTGGTATTGGAGGTTAGCATACTATGCCTCAGTCCAAATGAAAATCCCCATTCTGTATGTGGTTGGTGCAGGTTTTGATTACAGCAACCCTCGTTCCTGTGTTTATGCAAGGAAAGTATGCCTTTGTTTAGGATGTGCAGGTAACTTGCGTTCTTGGCTTGGGAGCTTTCTATCTTTGTGGACTGGTATCAGTCACCTAAAGCAACCTCCCCATTCTTCAGCCCCCAAAGCTCCTCCACTCTGGAGGTGTCCAAGAGTGAATTAGTATGAAGTTCTGCTTCCATGGCTCTCCTCTTGGGAGAGAAGACAGCTATGGGACTGGGAAATTATTGCAGCAGTGCCACACTCCTGAATTTAATTACTTAGCAAAAAGCCAAGGCCCCATCCTCCTCTCTGCCCCTGCTGTCTCTGACCAGTTGCGTAACTCTTGGTTTCTTCAGGGAAAAAAATCACTTTTTGAAGGATCCTACATTTACCTCTCAGAGGCTGCTGTTTCCTTTCCTCTTTTATGCTTTGACATCTATCTATCTTCTACTTTATATTGTCCAGAATTGTTTCAGTACCTTTGCCTGCTGATGACACTCTTCATAGCATCCCAACATTGCTTTAAGTTTAGTCTTACTTTTATGTTTCTTCCATTAGTGCATTGAAAGTGAGATAGGAGGCAGGTGAAGATATATTCAGAATAGCAGAATGGGCTGGAAGAGCTCTTCTTTCTTTGATCTTTTTAAAAATCTTATACTTTATGTAAAGCATTATCTTCACATATTGCAAATTTATTGATTGGTAAGTTCAGAGCTGACCTTCTTCCAAAGGATTTGGAAGCAGCTTATATTTCCCAACATCCATTAAAACCAAGCATAAGAAAACTGAACGGAGACTATTTCAAGGAAGCAAGATTGGAATTAAATCACTCAATCAATGCATTTTGCAGTATGTTTTCTAAAGATAAGATGTAAATCTGGTTATTCAGTTTATATTTGAATGTATGCATTCAGAAAATGTAAATAATATCACATTGTAAGGGTCTATTTCAATCTATGTATATGGATTCTTTAACTTACAAAATCAGTGTTTTCTTGACTATCATACCTTGATTCAAGTGATTAGATGCCAGTGGTAATCTGGTCAAGGTGATACTGAGTGTGTTAATCTTTTCTATGGCCATCCATGTTCAAAACCAAACAATGGTATCCATCTTGCTGCTACTTACAAATTAATTGAGAAAAGCTTCTATTGAGAGCCTACAATATGTCGTTCTTTGCTAATCACTTTCAAGTGGAATATCATTGAATAAGCCCCATATGCTCACCAGACAAACACTACCGTGCCCATTTTACTGATAAAGAAATTGAGGCTCAGCTGGTAGCAGAGTTGGGATTTACATTAAGGTCTTCTGACACCAATCACCCACTCCTTGTGGCTAGATTCTTGAAATGACCTATGTGAGGGAAAAAAAAAAAAAAACCTTTAGACAAATATTTTGCTCAAAATGTTGATTTTTATGAATGATAATTATTGGTACTGAGCTTCCCACAGTAATTCTGCTGCTTTCAGGACCCAGAGTAGGTTGAGTTGATTACAGGTGATGAACTGCTCTTCTCAGTTAAATTATACCAACTGCTTTATAAAAAATGTCCCAATGCTTGGTGGGTAGGAAGTGATCTAGTGAAAAACATTCTATAATTAGCCACAAAAATCAGATTGAATTGGGGCAGAAGCAAGTAAATTTACTTTTGCTTATTTCATTCTAGCTGAGCAGGGGTTCTGACATTGTCGTTCAGCAAATAAGGGTGAGTTCTCAGACGATGCTGACTTTATTAACACTGTTCTTGTTGCTTTCATTAAAAATGGACCAGAATTCCCCAGTGGTGAGACAATAACCTTGGGAAAGGAGAAGTTTCGCAGGTTCAAGCCTTTGCTATGGGCTCGGTCGGGATCTCGCCTTGTGCTTGCACAGTCAAAAGAGTGTTGGCAAGAGACTTCCCCAGACTCACACTCCCCAAGGTCCCCAGCACAGCCGGCGGTCGGCATGGACATTATTCTCCAGTGCAACTGGAGGGCTGCTATGGGTGAGGCCAGCACATAACCAAAATAATTAAAATTCAGTTTTATTACCAAATAGAAAACAAATCAAAAGAATGGGGACAGAAATAAGGCCAAACTGTATTAGTGATGATAACTGTAACTGACTCTAATTTTTTATTAAACGGCTTGCAGGTGAGTAAACACGTATCACACACAGCACAGCTTTGCTTATGCCTGCCCGTCAAATGATAGAGACATTTGTAAAGAGTCAGACAGTGAAATGCTAACAAAAAGAAAAGTAAATGCAGCACTAGGCTTAACAGAAAAGTATACTTCAAACCAGAAAGATTTAAATAGGACAAAGGAGTGTGTATTTGCTATTGATAAGAACTAAAATCACCTGAGAAGGAATAGCAGAGTCATCATCCTAGAATCAGTGAACAGCATAAATCAAACTACGCTGAGGAAAATAATTATGAATAAAAATATGAATTAATGAAACCACAGTCATAGAGGGAAGATTTAATCTACTTTCTCCAACACTGGAAAATCAAATAGACAAAAAAATGTGAGCCTATAGAGGATTTAATTGACAAGATTAACAAGTTCAATCACACACCAACACCTAACATGAACACATACGGAGCTAGTTACTGCTTTAAAACTATTATATATGTGTTTCTATGTGTATGAAAGTGTATAGGCACACACACACACACACACACACACACATATATATTCACTCACTCACAGTTTTATCCTACAGATAAAGATTTTTACTTTGTTTCAAATATCCATTAAATATGCACAAAACTACCCACATGACAGGCCATACACAAAATCACAGAAGAAAACCTAAATAAAGTTCCATAGATTTCAAACTGCAGAATCCTTATAAGCAAAAATTTCATAATGTTAGAAATAAATAACTAGAGAATAGTAAGAGAGCTTTCCTAAATATCTCAGATCTAAGACATATAACTACTCTAAAGAGAAGACAAACGTGTATTTGCTGAAAATATTATGCGTACTTAGAAAACCCAAAAGAATCAACTGGGAAACATAATGAACATTTAGAAATGAGCAAAGCAAACATATAGGCACTAATAGACTTCTAAATACCAGCAACAACAGGGTAGGAGATACTTAGGAATTTATATCCGTCTTACACTAGAAAGCAAAACCAGAAAAAAAAAGAGGAATTTAAGATTACACCTGTAAGGAATGCATTGATACCATAAGAAGAAAATGTTATAATATTTCTAGAATGACATAAATAGAAAGCCTTGCTCCCAGTTGTGAAGAGTGTACATATTACAGGTGCCAAGGTGCAATCGCTATTTTTTTTTTTTTTTTTTGGTGCAATCACTATCAAAATCTTGGGTTTTATTTCGCTTGAAAACAATTATGCTAAAAAGCATCTGGAAGAGACTAAATTGTAAAGAAACATGTCAAGGTGCTCACTAACCCCATTTCTGTTCCAAATGGTGCCAAACTTTCTCGCCAATGCAGCTGGCAGGACAAGGAAAAGCTGAACGATTCCCTGGAAAGGAAGAAACAAGCCTATTGTTTTTGAAAATGATAATAAATAATTGTGTATGTCAATCGCCCAGAAGAATTTTAAGATTAATTAATGAATTAATAAGTGACCCTCAAACTATTTCTAGGTCGAAAGTTAATATACAAAAGTCATCCTATACAGTTATACAGTCCCGTTAACCAAAAACTGAAAATTATAAAGGTATCATTTGCAATATTATTTTAAAAATTGAGGGCATAGAAATACTGTGCATCAGATGGGGGGTGAATAATGAAGACTAACTGTTTGGTCTTAGCATCACATTCTGACCAACTGAGCTAACAGGACGCTCGAAGACATAAAGTTTGTGAATTGGATGATATGATATTGTAAAGATCAGTAGACTAGGAGTGGGATTCCAGTGGTTCCAAAGAAGCTCTCTTTGTGGACTGACTGTAAAGCTGATTTAAAAATTCATATGGAAACTCAAAGTAGTCATCTTACAAAAGAAGAACAAGTGAGAAGAATTGCTTTCCCTGAAATTAAAGCTTGTTAGAATGATGTATTAATTAAGATGGTAGGTGTTGGTAAAGTGATTTAGACCCAAAGAACTGAACTAAAGGTCTGAAACCAGCCCATATATATAGATGATGATTTATGACAAAGGTCTAATCGCAAAACAAAGGGTAAACTTTCAAAAACAATGCTGAGAAAATTGGGTATCCATACTGAAAAAATTTGATTGGATCACTAACTCACCCTATACAAAAAATTCTATTCCAAAGGATTATAGACTTAAATGAAAAAGGCAAAAGAATATAGTGCTTAGAAGACATTGTAGAAAAACTCCTTCATGACTTATGAGTAGAAAAAGGTTTCTTAAACAGGACACATACAGCACTCCAAAAGGATTTGATTGAGACCTTTTAATATCTTAAGAATAAGAGCGTCTTTTCATCAATAGACACCATCAAGCGTAGGAGCCTTTCACTGGGGGCAATCCGAATTTCCAGCAACAGTGGAAGAGATACATATATTATAGGATATTAATTCTATGGAATACTACATAGCAATGAAAGCAATTGAACTAAAATTACACATAAAAATATGGATGAGTTTTAAAAATGAAACATTGGGGGCCTCCCTGGTGGCACAGTGGTTGAGAGTCCGCCTGCCGATGCAGGGGACGCGGGATCGTGCCCCGGTCCGGGAGGATCCCACATGCCGTGGAGCGGCTGGGCCCGTGAGCCATGGCCGCTGAGTCTGTGCGTCCGGAGCCTGTGCTCCGCAACGGGAGAGGCCACTACAGTGAGAGGCCCACGTACCGCAAAAAAAAAAAAAAAAAAGAAACATTGAACAAAAAAAAGCCATATACTAAAGAATGTAAAAGTCCTTTTAAATAAAGTTAATTCCCATCAAGTTTAAAAATGTGCAAAATGACATTACATTACTTAGTTAAAAATAATAAAGCAAAGCAGGGCTGTGACTGCCCTAAGAGTCAGGCCAGAGCTTCCTTGCAGGGAGCAGCGTGGAAGGATGAGGTCAAAGCATGCCAAGCCTCTCCTCTTCGGGGGGCCTCCAACGTTCTATTTCTTGATGCAGGTGGTAGTTCCATAAATACTCACCTTTTAGTAATTTGTGAAGTTCTTCATTTGTTTTATGCACTTTTTAATAGGTATGTTATATTTGATAACAAAGCTTCTCAAGAAAATGAGAATTTTTAGAAAAGAATAAGTTTGTCACAATGAGAGTAACGGGTAAGCTGTTGCCCTCCCATAGCTGACTGTGCAGAAGAGTCTCCAGTCATGAAGCCAGCATCCGGGGACAGTGTCCATGAGACAGAGCCGGTCACTTCGCAGCCCCTGAGAAGCACCAGCACTCCAGAGGTGCCGTCTTTTCAAACCAGGGAGGGTAGACTGTGCATTTTATAAACGGTGCCAGCACAACTGGCTGGCACAACGGACAAGACGTTGACCTGAAAACTCCTCTCACATCATATACTAAAACAAACACTATAGGGAAAAAGAAGTTAAATATAAAAATCAAGTATTATATTATATGCTTCGACCTTTGGGTGTAGGAAGTATTTCTAATTAAAAATGCAAAGGAGAAAACAGTATAGTAAGAACGTCCGTAAAAGAATCATTTGAGGTCTTGAAACTGATGTCAAAATTACTAATGTCAAAACTTGAAGGAATTCCCGTGGATAGGACTCAGCGATTTCACTGCTGGGGGCCCAGGTTCGATCTCTGGTTGGTTGGGGAACTAAGATCCCACAAGCTACATGGCGTGGCAAATAAATAAATAAATAGAAAAAAATTTAAAAAAAAAAACTTCCAGTATGAAAATGAAAAAGCATGTGTCAAACTAGGAAAACTATATTTCAAACCAGTATGATGCATAAGGGTCAACATACCTAATACACAAAGTGCATATATGTTGATTAAAAAAGTGTGAAGACTCAAGGATACAGCCAGAATATTTACAAAATATAAATACGGATGGAGAGTGGCTATTAAAAGGTTCAGCCTCGTAAGTAATCAAAATAATTAAGGATAGAAAAAGCAGATCCAATTTGTCACCTACCAAATTGAGAGGAATTTTAAAATACTTATTTTTAATTACCAGCAAGGGTAGAGTTGGGTAGAATGATCACCATGCTGACAACATGTCCATCAGGGAAAGTGATTTGCCAATGGCTACCGAGGACCATAAATCTATATCTCCTCTCGTCTCCGGTAATTCTCCTCCTGGAAGTCTGTTCCAAGGAAATAATAAGAAATGTGGACAAAGGTTAATGCATAAATGTGTCGCGTGCTATGTAATTTGTGGTGGCAATATTAGACCAGCACTAAGGGAATAAACTCTGCTTCACCCCCGGGATCCGCTCTCCAACCCCCTAGAATCCTCTTCATAAAGAGATTTTAATACCTTGGGAAAACTCATGGGTAATATGAACAAGGGCAGATCCAGATTTGGGGGGCACTGAAAACTACACGACTTGTGTGGCCTCTTTTCAAGAGAGAATATAAATCAGCCATCCAGGAAGGAGCCCCACACAGGCCAGAGGGTCTGAGACTTAAGCTTCTTTTGCTTCATAGAAATCCTTCTCTGAATATTAAATTATGAAGCTCTTAAAAAATACAAAAATATATGTGCAACAAAAAGGGACTAAATTAAATGCAAAATATTAACTTTGGGTATTGACATCACGGTCGATATAGATCCTCTTCTCTTTATGATCCATTATTTTTAAAAAACCAAAACACATTTTAAGTAAGGACGTAACATGGGCAAGGAGAGGGAAATGGGAAATTCCAGGCAGAAAAGGCAGAGAGAGCCAAGGCGTGGAGACCCGGATCGCTCTGGCAGAGACAGTCCTGGGGGTGTCTGCTCTAGAAAAGCCCCCGGACTGGCTGGGAAGGCAGGCTGGGGGCCAGGCTGGGGACTTTCCACCACCCACAGGAGATACAGATGCAGGACTGTTGATATGCACAAACAGTCCACTTCCCCAACTCATTTTCTGTGTTCCTTCCATCACTGGAGACTTGGGGCTTGTTTAATGTAACAACTTGGTGGGCTGCTGGCACAGTAAAGACTTAGTCATCAGTAACACCTTATTAGATACTAGTTTTCCCAAATTCCCAGCTCCAAGTCTTCGTTGAATGTAGGAATATTTTTCAAGCCTGACGATTCAATAGGATGGATGACCCCCAGGGAAAGTTTTGAAGGGGGTAAGAGGAAAAATCCCAGATCATGTAGGATCGCCCCTCAATTCTGGGTGGGATTCCAACAGGAGAAGGGGTGCTGAGCACAGCACGGGGAGAGCTCGAGGGTTCCCAGGTTCTGGGGAGGGGAGACCCTCATGATAACACGCAGACCTCCTACCACGATCTGGGGAGCTTCTGGTGGGAACGTGTGAGCGTCCCCTCTGTCCACGTGCTTTGGTCCTCATCACGCCCCTGTGGAAAGTCTGTCCTGAGTGGGGGTAGGAAGAGGATGAAAGGATGCACATCAAACAGTCCTACAGGCCGAGAAGGCGAGGCCCCATCCTCAGCGAGGCAACATGCATATTCCAATGCGCTATGTGACTGAGTTACTAATTCAGAGATCAGATTATGCAAAGATTTGCGTCAGCCTCCTTACGCAAGGAGGGAGGATGTGAGGAGGAAAGAGAGGCTTCTCAGCAAAGGTAGCTCGCGTTTGCTGAGGGACAGAGGATGCCCTTCTCTTACCTATAAAACCAAGGGCTCGTTAGATGTTCTGTAAGGTTTCCCCAATTCTAAAATTTTAAGTCATCAAAGGAACATTGGCAGGTACCCATCACCTTCCTTTCAGGGCCCATTTGGAGGGCATGAGATGCCTACAGGAGGCTTAAGAAATTAGAAGAGGATGCAGAGGATGAATCATTTCCAGAGAAATAAATCTTTCTCATCACTTACCCCAAAGAAATCTAATTATTTTTTACTCCACCATAATCTTTACTATTCAAAAGGTAACATAGAAAAACAATTAATTTTATTAGCAAAATTTACTAGAGTAATATGACTGAGAACTCCACATAAAATGTTAGCATTAAATATTAAAATATATGAATAAGATACTAGATTATTAAAGCCTAATCCCTAATATAACACATTCATTGGGGGGATTGTGTCAGTTTAAACGTAAAAGAGAAAATGGGGGGCAGTAGTGACCCTTACAGAATAGGATGATCATGGCCACCAGCTTGAGATTCAGCTCAGTAGAAATCAAAGAATGGTCTCCGCCAGCCAGGTCCCGGCAGCCACAGATGGCACAGGCAAGCGCTTGGAGAGAAGAGCTGCAGGGAGTAGCCCCAGGGCAGCAACGACGGGGAACCCTTCCCACCCGGCCTGAAGGGCCAGGCTGCCGAGGGCTCTGGCTACGAGAGAAGGATTCCAGGAAATACAGCCACTGCCCGGCCCGCAGGCTCTCAGGGTGAGCGCAAGGGAATCACCACCTTGACCCTGCTCTCCTCTTCCAGAGCTCCCACTGGCCCCCTGTTGGCCACACCACCTGGAAGCCTGGAGGATGCAGGTTGAGGATGCCAGGCTCCTCCAGGAGCACAGAGCAGGGTGGGAGCGGGGAGGGGCTGGGGCGGAAGGGAACCACCCTGCTTGGTATCATCCCTCTCCCTGCTGCAACCTCCGCACCTGCTCCCCTGTGGATGGCAAGTTGATCTTCTTTGCTTTTTCCGGGGCTACGTACAATGATGCGTGTCGGAGCTGGAGGTAGCCGGAAAGAGTGCAGGGCACCTGAACTCATAAACTTCGCTGGACAGAGGCACCAGGAAACAGGACGAGCCTCTCCCAGTACGGGTCAGTAGCAGGATTGCCGCTGGCTTCCCTGATGGTCGCAAACCTGCCTTAGCCACTGTCCTGTCCTCCCGTGGAAACCAGGGGGAGGTGACTCTGCTCTGCAGGGGGAGAAGGGCAAAGTCCTGTTCCGGTGCCGGCACTGCCACCAGAGCCCCATGGCCCTGGGCAAAGCCCTTCTTTCTGGGTCTGTGATCTCATCAGAAGAGTAGGGGCCTAACCCGGGTGATTTCTGAGGCCCTGTTCATTCTCTGTGTTTCTTTACATGATGTGTACACACAGTGCTGCATCCTCGTGGACACGGACACACGTGCCTGCGGTACACACGTGCACACGCTTGGGGTCTGTGTCTTCAACGAAGGTGCACCTCAGCAATTCTCAACCAGGGACAACTTCGTCCCCAATCCCCACCCTGGGGGACATTGGGCAATGTTTGGGGACAAGTTTGTTCTGAGTCAGGTGATGTTACTGGCATCTAGTGGGTAGAGGTCAGGGATGCTGCTGAATTTTCTGCATGTCACAGGACGGCCCCTGCCACACAGAAATTATCCCATCCCAAATGCCAATAGTTCTAAGGCTGAGAATCGCTGGCTACCTATGGAAGTATTTTTGACTTATACTTTTCTCAAAACTAGAGTGATATATTCTTAAAATAAAAAATAGGATTCATGATTTAGCAAGTGTATCCACCTGCTAGAGCTGCCATTACAAAGTATCACACACTGGGTGGCTTTAACAACAGAAATTTACTTTCTCACAGTTCTGGGGGCTGGAAGTCCAAAGATCAAGGTGTCAGCAGAGCTGGCTTCTCCTGAGCTCTCTCTCCTTGGTATGTAGGTGGCCGCCTTCTCACTGTGTTCCCTCTGCACCTGCATCCCTGGTGTCTCTTCCTCTTCTTACAATAACACTAGTCATCTTGGATTAGAGCTTCCTATGGTCTCATTTTACCTGAGTTATTTCTTTAAAGTCTCATTCATTGTACAGTCACATTCTGAGATACGGGGGATTAGGGTTTCAACCTGTGGCTTTTGGGGACTAAGTGGGGGCACAATTCAGTTTCCACCAGCAAACAGCATTAGGAGAATTAACAAGAAGAGGTGAAACTCAACCGGGGGCCTTGGGTGGAGTGGTGACTGAGGCAACGCCAATGACGGGAACAAACAGATGGACGGATGGATGGACAGATGGATGGCTGCTGTGCCCAGTAACATGCCAGGCAGAGGGAGGTCCATAAACACTTGCCCACCATGACATCTTCCCTGCCATGAATAAAGAGCCATGGTCAGGTCCCCTCCGTATATTTTTATGTGCATGTGATCCTTCTTCAGGAGACCCCATGGGATGAAAAAAACCTTATAAACATCTACTTTCCAAGTGTTATTGTTTCCAAAAGGACTCGTCATGGACAATTCATCCCTTAACCTCTCAAATCTATTGGAAACACAATTTATAACATCGTTTTTCTTCCGGAAACATGCCCTTCACAGAAAGGGAGATTCACATCTGCTGGGTTCGTGCAGTTGGGTTGCAAAACTGAATTAATTAAATGAAAAGCTTTAGAATCAAGAAAAGAAGTGATCTATGAATTCAAAATGTATTAAATGTAAAAATTTGCCATGATTTTAAAAGATATATTTTTAAAAGATGCATTTATTTATTTTTTTTACATCTTTATTGGAGTATAATTGCTTTACAATGGTGTGTTAGTTTCTGCTTTTTAGCGAAATGAATCAGCTATACATATGCATACATCCCCACATCCCCTTCCTCTGCGTCTCTCTCGCACCCTCCCTATCCCACCCCTCTAGGTGGTCACAAAGCACCGAGCTGATCTCCCTGGGCTATGCAGCTGCTTCCCACTAGCTATCTATTTTACATTTGGTAGTGTGTATATGTCCATGCCACTCTCTCACTTCGTCCCAGCTTCCCCTTTCTCCGCCACCACTGTGTCCTCAAGTCCATTGTCTACGTCTGCGTGGGCAGGACAGGAATAAAAGATGCATTTAAAAGATGTTTATTTTCAAAGATATATTAAAATGGATAGTGATGGAACAAGTATTGTAGATGACATCCTTAGTAATATTATGAGTTTAATAACAAAGAATCACACACCTTGAAGGCTGTGTCACAAACATTGTGTTACAGGCCAAATATCGCAGCTAGTTTTTAACACATTTGCCCTTGGTACACAAAACCAATAATACACATCTTAATGCTGCCATGCCAACGTTTATGGCAGATGTAAAAAATTGTATTTAAATTAGAAATGCTAAAATTAATATTTATTGACTCCGTGTTTCATTATCATTAGAAATTAGTTTGTTCTTGGGTAAACAGTTTATAGCAAGATATAAATATGTTCCATTGACCTATTAACTAGCCCAATATATTACGGAGTTATTGACAGCAGCAGTAACATTTTCTAACAGCTATTAAACCTTTGAACGTACTTGATACCCCTCTCTCCCTATAATACCCAGGAATTAGGTGTGGGTTTTTCTGTTTTTAGGATAATCTGTGCTGATATTAAATTCTTCCAAGATTTTAATATATTGTGTCAGTTTATGGGTCATAAAATAACCCTGGAGCTTACAAAAATTTAAACGACAATATTATTTTTTTTTAAAAAAGGGGATGTAAATTTTAGTACAGTAAGAATGATGATATAAACCACTGGAACACATAAAAAAAGTTCCCCAAACTGTATTAAAGGACTATCTAGGGTCTTAGTTAAACACATAGAACCAACAGACTGGCCATGTAACGCAGTGTGTATGGGGAACTTAGGACAATCAAGGTGGCATAGTTCAACTCAGAAAAATCCATGCAAGTAATGGGTGGCCGGGTGCACACCAGGGTCTGGCGTGTGCCATCCGATACTTTTCTGTGTGGCCCAGAGAACAGTCCAGCAGACTGTTCTTCTCCACATCAGAGCCCAGCTGAAGCAAGGGAGCACTGGCCTGCAGTGGGCTCGACAGAGGTCTCTCTGCAAAGGGTCCCCTCCAGATGCCATCATCCAGCCAGCTACCAGGCAGCGGACCACAGGACACCTAGGTCTGTTCGGAGCCCTCGGTCCATCACGCCTCCAGGCAGCCCCAGGCAGAGACATTTTCCCAGTCCTCTGGGAGAAGCTCCACAGAATCTACTTACCGCTGCTGCCCCTGCAAAGCCAGTCCCATATTGAAGTCAGTGCTGTGCATTGCAAGTTCACGTAGAGCCCTTGCGATGCACCTAGTTCTGCCCCAGGTGTTGGAGGTACAGGGACCAGCAAACTCAATCCCTATAGCAAAGGGGCCGAAATTTCAGTTGGAGAAGCCTAGTTTAAATATACAATATTCACACATTAAAATATGTTTGTATGTGTAAATATCTATGTAAAGTTAAGTGTATATGTTGATGATATTTATATATGGTATTTCAAATAGTTAAATATATGTATATGTGTGTATGTAGGTATGTATACACACTCACAAACACAATCACACACTGTGGTAGACAGAATAATGTCTCCCCAAAATATCATGTCCTAATATCTGGAACTTGTAAATGTTACCTTCTATGGCAAAGACCTTAGAGATGTGATTAAATTGAGGATCCCGAGATGGGGACATGATCATGGATTATCTGGGTGAGCTCTAAATGTGGTCACAAGGGTCTTGATTAGAAAGAGGCAGAGGGAGATTTTACACAGATAGAAGAGTGAAAGCCCTGTGATCCCAGAGGCGGAGATGGGAGTGATGCTGCTCCAAGCCAAGCAATGCCAGCAGCCACCAGAAGCTAAACGGGGCAAGGAACAGGTTGTCCTCTGAAGCCTCCAGAGGATGGGGGGGGGGCTAGGGGACACCTTGGTTCTGGCCCAGAGATAGTGATTTTGAACTTCTTACTTCCAGAAATGTGAGAAAACGAATTTCTGTTGCTTGAGTTCATCCAGTTTTTGATAATTTGTTAGGGCAGCCACAGGAAGGCTGACAACGGCAGAGAATGGGGACAATGTGATAGGACCACATTTCTCAGACCAAGAGGCCAAGACCACACTGCCCAGGTTAAGGTGAGGAGTGACGTGACTCCTGAGGCTTATCTGCCTGCCAGCTCCACGAGGCCATCCTGGATATTATCTTCCATGGACCTGACTGCCTAAGAGACCCAGGGAGGCTTCCTGGAGGTGGTGACATTTGGACCTCCTCTCCTTTGTCATTCTTTGGCAATGACCTTGGCATAGGTCTATCTCTGAGACCTTTCCTGCTAAAAATCCAAACTCTGCTTTGATTTAGGTCATGAGTACCTTCAGTTGTGCCTCAAACACCCTTTCCCTTGTTTCCCTTGGCTACCAAAGTTGAGCCTCTAGAAAGTGCTTTGCTGCTGTGCATACATTTAAGGGCATGGTGGAAGATGGAAGACACTGGCCACAGACTCCTAGTGCTGGGACTCTGCAGAGCCAAGGGCTGCCTGAGGACAGCAGGACAATGACTTGTTCCTGAAGACTGGAGAGCAAAGCCAGGTCGTCACCTCATAATGCTTGCCAGAGGATCCCTCATAAGACCGAGTGTGAGTGGAATTAGTTCCATCTTTCTGCTGAAGACAAGCCGGCTTACTACAAGCCATGGCCAACTCCCTCAGAAGTGGACTTAGACCTTCAATGATTAATGCCTCAATCCTAAGCCATTCTCCAGTCCAAAAAACCCATACATATTAAAAAAAAAATCCTAGCTGGATATCATCAATTCCAGCGGAAAACAGATGACACACTCAAATGAGAATAATTCAAGGAGAGCTTATTTACAAAGGATCTAATTACAGGGGTGTGGTGGGAGGGCTGGAAGCCATGAGAGATATTGTGAGGACCCCCAGTTGGCTGACCTCACGCAGCAGAGCCCACAGCAATAATCCCAGGCTGAGGACAAGAGTGAGAAGGATGGAGGGAGGACCCCAAGCATGAGCTATAACCAATGCTATTTTTCTACCCCATCTCCCCAAAATAGCGTCAGCCACTTGAAGACAGAAAGCAAAGTGGGAAACGATAAGCCAGCAACCACATTACTATGTTTTTGTTATTAGTTAGCATCTAATTCTGACTGGGTTTGGCTGGAAGATCATATTAGTCAGTGTTCTCCAGAGAAAAAGAACCAATAAGATGCGTATATAAAAAGAAAGAGATTTATTGCAAGGGACTGGCTTACACAATTGTAAAGGCTAGCAAGACCAAATTTGCAGTGTGAGCCAGGAGGCTGGAGGCCCAGGAGAGCTAATGGTGCAGTTCCAATCTGAAGGCAGATTGCTGGAGAATTCCCTCTTGCTCAAGAAGGTCAGTCTTTTTGTTCTATTCAGGCCTTCAACTGATTGGATGTGGCCCATCACACAAGGGAGGGCAATCTGCTTTACACAAAGTTCTCTGAATTCCATGTTAATCTCATCTAAAACACCCTCCAAGTTGATGTGAACAGTTAATCATTGCAGAGGTAGAGCAGATGTTTCGAGGGTATGCCCTGATGGCAATATGTTGGGCCATTCTTCTGTACTGTTCTGAGAATTCACACAGATCCGTATACGCTGAAAGCCAGAAGAAATGGTGGAACTGGCAGACTATAATGAAATCTAAATAGCATGTTGCTATTGCCAGCTCTTTTCACCCAGACCTGGCCTACTCTGGTCGCTGCCACATTGAGTTCCAGGAGCAGTATTCTAATGTGGCCACTAGTTTGTACAAATGCACTGGAGACTTAGTCACATGAAAGTCTTCCCTCAGTCCTTAAGTCATAGCAACGTGACCGGAGAAGCAGAAGGTCAAATAGAATTCCAGAAGAATTGTCAGCGTAGTCACCAGCTCAGACCATTCACCATCAGACAAATCACAGTCACAAAGGTAGCAGCATAAACAGACGGGTGCCTGGTATTTCCCACTTTATTCACCTGACCACTTATTTGATTTAAAGCTTATAACTTATCAGGAGTACTTTCTCAAAGCTATTAAAATACTACAGTTATACAATTGTTACAGCATGATGGAGACCATGAAACAGGGTGATTTTCATCAAAGTTGACCTTTAATCCCCCTGGAGACTGGTAACCTGAGAATTTCACTCAGTTTTCTCTGCTCTAGAGGATGCCAAAGAGCTCAGACCTCACATCCTGGGCACAGGAAGGTGAGGTCCACATGGCACCAAGTCAGTCAATGTGTTGGTGTTTTCTTGGTGTGTGTTGGTTATGGAAAGTTGATCGTAACCACTTAGGTCAAGAGATAATGAATTCTGAACATCATTGCCCTTTGCCTGTTTTTGTAGTGGCTACTCTTTGCACCCCAAACCAGGGCTTGGATGAAGAAGGCCAAGTCCCTCCACACAAGAGCACTGGCTGGCATCCCTGTAATACGCGGTTTGTAGAGAATGAAAGCAGCTTTGGTTTCCTTTTGTACGAGTGCACCCAGTTACCGACGTGACACTCTGGTTTCCTTACTCGGCTTTGAAATAGAGTAAACACACAAAAGCTACTGTCGAGTTCCGAACAAACACAGAGGGTATGTTTAGTTATTTGTTTTTGTAGTAAAATAAAATATTTATTATCCACAGACACCTACTGTGAACAGAGGGGGAGGTCACCGTGTTTTATCTCACCAGTGTCATGTTTGACTTCCATTAGGGATGAATTACAGACCTGTGGGTTTTCATGAATTCAGAAAGTCCACTTTGAACACTGATTTCAAAGCCTACAGGGGGTGTGAGGATGTGAGAACACAGCTTTGGAGGAAGGAACCTGTTGCATCTAGCAAGCACCTCGTGTTTGATAAGGCCGATCGGAAGTTCCCTGCGAGAGAGAGGCCAGGATGCTTCTCCCTTAATAAGACGACTTTAAAGGGAGCTTTCCTATCGTTTTCTCCACACTTTCCTCAAGGTGTACACAATTAATTCAGTCCTAGAGTCCTGAGGAAAGCACCGTTGTATCAGCCGTCTTTGCCTTCCCGTCTCTCTCACTCATCACAGGGAGTTGGAAAGTCTGGGAAATCGTCGCGGGGTGCTGCCTGACGCATCCACACCTGCTAGGCAGGCCTCACCCACGCGCTTGCACACATGCGGCCACACAGCACTGGCTACCTTGGATCCTACAGAAGGTCACCAAAATGAAAAGGATGCCCACTTTTGACGTCCATCTACAAAGTCCTACTACACCTACATCCAATTCTGAGCAACACTGAAAAGTACTCTGGCAAACTCCCTTGTCTGCCTGAAGGAAGGGGTCCCGGATGAGAGAGGGTGGACGCTCAGCCCCAAGGAAAGGCTAAAGGGACCCACGACATCTCTCCTGGTGAAGAGAAGAGTCGGGCTTCATCCAGGGGATGACATCAAGAACGTGTCTGTCTCACTGAAGAAGGTCTGAGTTTGTTCTGTACCGTCAGGGAGGACAAAAGAAGGGATCATGGGTTAGGAGCTCATGGAGGTGGGTTTGGAGTCTTCAGAGGGAAAGTTCTAACAGGATCCCATGAGCTCTTCTGCTGCAAGTGTCTGGCAGAGATGGGGATCCATTGGTGGGCAAGATGTAGAGGGTGGGAAGATTGGATTAACAAGTGGGGACAACCATGGGACCCCTGGTCCAATCACTGAAGAGTCATCTTCAGGGCAACACGACAGGGAAGGGATAAAGTGGAGTACACGTGAATCTGTCAAGGGGCTCGCCAAGGGGTACTTGGCTGAACTAGCACATAGGGCACAGATGTTTTTCTTCTTTATGCCCTAGTGAGGTGTCTACTCACACCTAGAGCCTACGGCAATGGTCCTAGTGTGAGCGCTCCCTTCACCCTGGAGGCTAAGACCCAGAGAGCATGATGGGGACCAGACAATTTTGCCTTTTCTAAGTGACACAGACCACCGGAAGGAGAGCGTGGCCCTAATTCAAGTTATTTTCCATGGTGTCCTTTTAAGGACAAACACTGAACAAGGTTCCACACATGAGAGCAATATAAAGAATGTTCAACTGAGAATCAGGGGAGCTGGGGAGGTGGGGGGGTTCTGGTTCAGGCTCAGCACTGACTATGTGAGTGGATCTCAAGCCACCTAGAGCTTCTGGGTCTCTTCATCAGCAAGGATGTCCCTTAGATGCTGTAGCTTAATTTTAAAAAAAGCAACACCTTAAGATTTTAGGATATCCTCCCTCCATTACTTCTAACTGCTGTTTGCCCCCTGGCTTGGGCAGTTTCAGGGAAATTGTAATATGCCTGTGTTTAGGATCCCCCTCTGCCCCAATTCTGATTGCAATGAAAAGTGAGACCCACTCTCTGTGCCAGGCTTTTAGGAAGATGTGCTGAATCCCACTCAGTCTTTCCATGCTTTGGGGGCTTTTTGCACGTGGGCGTCTTTAACCATCAACTCAGGAGCGGAATGGCCTGTATCATCACTTCAGTCCTCAACCCAAAGTCATGTCCACTTAACTAAGCTCCCCATCGAGAGCTGCTCGAAGGCAGAGGCTGAGATTCATGGGCACCCTGGTGGGCGGCCCGTGCCCTTGCCCGTAACAGCTGACCAATGCTTTTTGGTTGAACTGAGCAGAATTGTTCCTGAGCGTGGTGAGCACTTTGGAGTTGCTGAAGTAACACATCGTGCTTACATTTACCTTTTCAATTTCTAAATTCCTTATGCTTTAACGGTGGCTCTCATTCATTTATCCATACATTCAACACAAACTAACTGAGAAGACAGGGGTTCTCAGCTCCTCCAAATTGAATACAACAAGTCCTGTGCGTGTGGCTGAGTCTCCAGCTATTCCCGGCAGGGAGGCCCTCTGAAACCTTCCTCTTCAATGCTTAGCTGCCCACCTTTCCCCTGCCTGACCATTCATCCACCTGCCCTCAAAATATCCGACAGTTGCATTTCAACCCATAACCTTTTTAGCTGCTCCTTGGGTATTGCTCACGTGTGAGGCCCCACACATGCCTGCACCATAGCGGGGCACTTGGCTGTGTCCCCAGGCAGACTGCAGGGGATTCTAATGTCACTCCAAGGGCGACTCGGGAGTCAGTCAACTGTCCATGTGTCTCTGAAATATTCGCTTCTGGCTCCTGATTCTTCTGGATTCTTCACTCTGGAATCCCTCTCTGGATGCCGTGGGCTCTGGAGCAGGAGTCTCTGAAGCAGATGAATTGTGATCACCCTAAGCAGGGCATTCTGGTACCACTGATTCCCAGGAGCAGTTTGTATGTGGCTCCCAACCAAACTGGGGGGAAGAAGCCAGGCTGTCACTGAAGGGTCTTCCTGCTGTGGGTCAGTGAGTCAGCCCCTTGCCCAGACCATCATCCAAGCTTCATTGATTAGAATCAATCCAAGCTTCATCACAGTCTGAGGACAGCTTGGGAAACATGCAATCTTGGAATTTGCTGGAACAACCATAGCCATTCTGGAACCTTCATGCTTGAACCTCAGAATCCTTGGACCAACATCTGAAAGGCTGTCCATCTGGAAGGTTAAGCCACTTCCTGGAGTGAGAAAGAAGAGACATGGCTCATCTCTGGGGATGAGAACCCATCTTCCTTGAAGTTCTTTCCTGGATCTCCAAAGCCATGTGGAAGTAATTTAGGAACGAAGTGTTCCCTCAATTCCCTCTCACTTTTCTTCCCTTCTTCCCCTTTCTAATTTGCTATCTTTCTTCCAAAAGCGTATCATGAAAGTGTGTTGGGTTTGGATTGGGAGCCTCTCATTGGAGGTTTAGTTCTGCTGTGAGGGCAGAACTAAGGACCATTCAATAGCTGCATGTCTTCCAGGTTTGTAGAAGGATACACAGAGTACTTCTCACCCAGGAAGCAACTCGAAAAGAACTTGAACTTTACTAAAACCCCAATAGTTTACTTGTATGTGCTCTATAGCATTGCAGTGTCACTGCTGGAAAGTTGGAGTCCTTGTTTTTGCTTATCCATGTGTCAAATAAATGCTCTATCATATGCCATCAAACTATCTTAGAATGTTTTAGGAAGCATTTGGGGGATTTTTAGATAGAAAAATGCTACCTAAAATGGTATTTTTTTCTGTCTTTAGTATAACAGCTAGGTCTCTGAAACATTAAGTTCATGAATCAAACTCAGAAATTTCTGGAAATTTAGAGTCTAGGTTCCCATGGCAACCTCCTTTTTTCCATTACACACATTTATAATGACGGCTCTTTTACTACCCGATCCCATAATAATAGACCACAAGACACACAACGAGGCTATATTTTTAGAGAAATGGCTAACTATATATAGAGAAAAAAATATACTGACAACTCATCCTGCACACACTAGCTGAGTATCAGAAGTTCTACCACTGAGAGCAAAGAGATTTACAACCTGGACCTTCTAATTTTTCATGCCTTCACTCTGGAAGTACAAGCACTTCTACTTCATAAGAATGAGCTTTGGGCAGCAACATGTAAATCTGCTATCCTGACCTGGCCCGCCCTACATCACTGGCATAAAAAGGGTCCCGACCTTGAAGATCTTTTAACATGCAAAACGCGCCATGGTAGACCAAGGCTGGACCTGCAGAACCCCATCCTTTCCCTGGACACAGCTCCTCCCGTGGGTGACATTTTTCAGTTGGTGCATCAGGCACAGAGAAGCAGATCACATCCCACCAACACACAGGGACCCCAGGGAGGCCACAGAACCTCAACAACAATAAGACACATCCTCTTGGAGCAACTATCTTAAAACTGTACCTTTGGAGAAAAATCATCTTATATTAAAACACAAAGACATTATGTCCTTAAATATAAAATGTGTGTGGAGTTGCACAACGTGACACAAGATTTTATTCAGCAAATATTTATGGAGCTCTTGCAAGAGGTCAGGCACCGGTCTAGGCTCTTTGCAGCTAAAACATGCCAAGCACACACCACGGGTCAGGCACTGACCTGAGCGTTTCACTATCTTCCTTTGATCTTCACAACCGCCTTAGGACTCCCATTTTACAGATGACAAAAGTGAGGCAGAGCCACTTCAAGCAACTTGCCCGAGGTCAGAGCCAGGCAGGTGATTCAGTTCTAGTATCTGAGATCTGACTTCGAGCTTTGCTGCCTTAAAACTTCACGGAAACATCACACTTTCGTATTGTTGTTGCCATAATTTCCAAATTTCAATAGGAAGTTTGCATCTGTTGACCTAAATGTCATCACCAAACTGCTTGGCAAGGACCCACCTTGTTTTCCCGCCTGGCACCACCACCCTAGTGCACCATCCTTACCCCACCAGACTTGTCACTGCGTGCGGGAAAGTCGACAGTTTCTGGACCCTCCAAGGCTTTGCCCACACTGCTCTCTGTTCCTCTTGGCGAAAGCCTCCCCCGCCAGCAAATGCTTATCTTCCTACTCCTCTGGTCTGCCAGAGTTAGAGGCGCCTAAAACCCCCGCTCCTACTCACCTATCCACTTCCCTAGGGTGCCATCCATCAACCCAGCCCTACGACGTGGTCACGGTCTGCCCTGGCAGTCTCTGTGCTCTTTAGCAAAATAAGCATACACTATGACCTGTGGCATCCTCAGCTTCCAACCCCATGCCCAGGACTCAGTGGGTGTGGAATGGATGCGTGAACAGATGAAACTAAAACACACCAATCCCTTGAAGTTTCATTTTGAAATGTTGATAAATAATAGAAATGAGAGTGTGGATGCTGCCTGTCACCTCTCCAACACGGGAACGTCAAGTACCCATGATTAGGGGAATGAGGAGTTATTTGTCTTGGGACACTGCATCACCCAGTGGTCCTGGAATAGCTGGGTCCTAGTTGGTTTAAAATTACGTATAGGGCGGCAGTTCTGAGATGGGTCAGGGGCACAGAGGGCAGAGGGGTGTCTGCCAAGAAATCCATCGTCTATGGGTCCCCCCTGTAGTAGGTGCTATTAATGCAAACCCCAGTGCCCAACCCCCAGCTCACAGCTCACCACTGCCTCAATCCCCAGCACCCCGGGGCTGTGCACCCTCCTCCCTCCTCAGCCAGAACCATTCCTGGCTGATATGGGGGTACCAAGACCAGCTGTCTGGTCATAGGGGTATGACGTACGCTCCATAGCTCCCTCCCACCTCCCACCCCTGGATCAGGGCCAGCCAGGCTTTAGCTGAGACCATATCCTTTCTCACCTCCTTCCCCTTTCTTATCTTGCTCACAGTACTCTCCTTAAGGTGTTTCCAGAAGCTCATTCCCGCAATTAGCCACAAGCATCTAAATCTCTGCCTCAGGCTCTGCTTCAGGGAGTCTGACCTAAGGCAGAAGAAGAAGCCCTTGCGGTCTGGTGTGTTGTAAACAGGGCTGCAGAACACAGAGGCATCCTTTAGCCAACAAAAATCTACCTGCTGAAACGAGCCTGGGTTTCAGACATGTGATACACATACAAAAACCTGGGGAAGGAAATGTTACGTTCACTTAAAATTCTCATAGAGGTGGAGGTGGCCACAACACCAATTAGAGGGAGTGTATTTTTTTCTTGGGGCTGCCGCAAGAAATGACCGTAGGCAGACAGGGGGGCACAGAACAACAGTTTTCTCTGTATTCTCTTGCGGTTCTAGAGGCCAGAAGTACAAAATCAAGGTCTCAGCAGAGAGAACTCCTGCAGGAGGCTCTGAGGGACACTCTGTCCCCTGCCTCTCTCCCAGGTCCCGGTGGTTCCCAGTGGTCCTTGGTGTTCATTGATTTTTAAATATGTCACTCCTAGGCCTGCCCCGTCTTCCATCTTCATGAGAACATCCCACTATAAGTCTCTGTCCTTCTTCCTCTTCTTAGAAGGACTCTTGTTCTTGGGTTTAGGACTCACCCTAAATCAAGTAAGATCTCATTTCAAGATTCCTAATTACATCTGCAAAGACTCTTCATTCAAATAAGGTCACATTCACAGATTCTGGGTAGATATATATCTTTTTTTGCGGGGGAGGTGGGATACAATTCAACCCATTACAGATATACTTGTAATCTGAGGTGCTTTGCCAAGATCCAAAAAGTGAGACTCAAGATGTTATCAGCAGCTAGGTTTTCTTTCCTGCACTCCACCCCCAGGTCCTCCGGGACAGAATGCTGCTCCCAGAGCCACTCGAAGCAAACTGTTCTCCGGTGTCACCTGCCAAATGTAATAAAGGGCTGGGGCAGATGCCAAAAGCCAAGCAACTCTAAAGCAGTAATCCTTTAAGAATCCTTCCACGACAGCAGGCTATATGCAATTTGAAATCTCAGAACCTTTGAATGACTAAGAATTTGGCCCTGAGTTTATTCATAAACCTCTATAGCCAAGACAGATTTACATGAAGTCATTAGAGTTAAAAAAAAAAAAAAGAATTCAACGTTCTGCCTGGTATAGTCAGCTTATCGTTCATTTCTTCATTGCCTTTCACTTTTCAGAGCCATCAATCATTCGTGACACTCCTCTGAACTCACAATATACCTTTAAAACCACTGGAGCAGGCATCGCACACCTGACTGCAAAGCCTCAGGACTGAGCACATCCTTAAGAACTCGCCACGTGAGCGCGCAGGAGAAACTTCATCTCTGAGTGATCCCTGAAGACCCTGTGTGGACCCCTGGGGCCACCAACAGTACCGGTTGGGTCTCTGTTTGCACCTCCTGCTCTGAGGAAATTTTCCTGCCACTCACCAAAGGAAAGCATGGTCGGTAGCAACAGGAGTGTGGAACACCTCGGGAAAGCTTAAGCCATCTGACCACGTGGTGATGGCCACATCAGAGCAATTACAGTGATGCGTTGTCTGTGTCCCAAAGCATCACCTGATGGTGAAGACACACAGGAGGCAGTGGGAAACATACTACGGCCGGTGTGAACCAGAGTAGAGCTTAACCGGAAACAGATGTGGGTGTCGACCAAATTGCCAAGAGTTGGGTTCAGTGGAGTCCGTGTGGCTGGGACGCTGACGCCACGTGCAGATCTGGAGACACAATCTCCTGTGATTCCGTCGAAACCAGGAGCTCCTGACATGCCGTGAGTCATGAAGGAAACTGTCTACAGCATTGTGGTTTTACTTCAAAATATTCTCTGCTATGTGATGAGTCTGGTCAGTAAGAAGCCAGCTGGATCTGGGCGATGATGTGTTTCAAAATCAAATGATTTTATACGCAAAACTAGTAGTTACGGCTCCTGATTATGACATTATCATTAATACGATTATTTTTAATTAAGGATTTTTATTAGACCTCGTCAACCTAGGTAATAGATGTGCAGTGAAATAGATTTGCTCCCCGGATGTGAAAAGGCCTCCATGAGGACAAAAAGCCGAGCGAAAATGACGCACTTTTGATGCCAAGACTGCCTTCCTGAAGAGAAAGGGCACTAGTTCTGGTGGAGCTTTTTCCTAAAATTTGCCCATTTCCCAGTTTCTGATCTGAGTCATCAAAGGATTAGACCAGAACCCTAGTGCCCAGGTGCTACATTCTCAGGGATGACATAGATTTTTAATCCTTTCAAATGTTCTGGGTGTGGACTCAGAAATACCTATTAACCTTGGGAACATCTACTCCCTGGTCTGTTATTGTCAGAAAGGCCCCGTGTCATGCGTGTCCTGTCCCTTTGGGAGTAACCTGTCCCTTGGGGAGGTAGAGGCACCCTCTCAGTTAAACATGAGGGTTATTTGTAGCAGATCTTCTGGAGCTGAAACTGTCTCGGCTAAGAAACGTAAGACTCATTTTCATTAACGTCAATATATTTCTTTATATCCACAGCCTCTTGGAGGAGCTAACGCAAAACAAACCAAAGGGGAAAAAAAAATCTCAATTGTTCGGGGAATTTTAAGAGAATTCTTTAATATCAGATTAAGCCCATTTTGATTGTAAATCTATTTTCAGCTCAACGTTACCAAAGAATATTACAAGAAAACTCTGTTTTATGAAGTTATTATGAATTAAACCGTTCTCTCTCTGCTCTTTCTCTCCGACTCTCTCTCACACACATTCATTCTCTAGAGGATCTAAAAATAAGCCTCAAGCTATACATGTCAGTGCTCCAGGTTTATGCCACAGACTAAGGAGTTTTTCAGAAAATACCTTTATTATTTTCTGGGGTTCCACTGCAGTATCTGGAAACAGATTATTTTAGATCTGAACTGTAGGGGAAACAGAGCTGTCTAAGGGACACAACCACCATCACTGTCGTCCTCGCTCTCGTCATGATCAGAAACGGGTATTTTCTAAAAACTGAAAGTCCGTGATGACCCAGTTTTCATAGTCATCTTTACCCCCACGCGATTTCAAACCAGCCAGATGCCTTGTGTGTGCAAGTCTCAGCTGCGTGTGTAAAACACTCACCACTGTTTGTCAAGCTACGAGGGCAGAGTGACGGCCCCGGCAAGGTGGTATTTCTGGGAAAAGCCTCCACATGCGTTTTGGAAGGAGGCGTGATTTAGGAAGCGTGCTTGGTGTGCCCCGGGTGTGCGGTGTAAACGGTCTGCCGTCTCAGAGCCCCTTCCCGGCACAGGACTGCCCCGCCTCCAGCTCCAGAAACATGGACTTTCGGATCTGTTAGGAGGCCCACTTGGCCTCCACACGTGAAGCAGAGATGCGTGGACACCATCTGGCAGCCATGGTTCGTCTCCGAGCTTTCGGCGTCTGCGGTCTTGCCAGCAGAGAACCTGGACCATGGGACGGGGAAATCCTGTTTTCAGTGATGACCTGGCCCCAGAAGTTTCTGAGGAGCAGACTCCTTCTTACTGAAGCCAATGACTGGGGTAGGGGAGGAGGGTACACTTGGCCAGCTTCCGTGAACATCACCTCATGGCCGACTGTCATACATGGAAGAAAAGTTGTATGAACAGTTGTGATTGTTCACTGGCTACTGGATCAACTCATTAGGTAGGAAATTAATCTGTGAATAAAAGTGAATGAAAAATGTAACAAGTTCCTTCTAAAAGCTTAGCTCTGGCTCTGACGACGTTTGGGGGTGCCCCTGAAATAGTATCATTTAGGCTTCCCCATAGCTTCATTGCTCACTGTGTGAATTCCTCACTCAGATGCAGACCAGCTGATGGCAATGTCCATTGTCCACAGTTGTTACAACAATAACAGTAATGCGAGCAGCCCTCACTCACCCCAGTTATATGCCAAGCTGGATGTGAGTCGCTTGATAGCCAGGGGCTCATTTCAGTCGAGGCAGATGCTACACAGTTTCCTCCATTTCTTAGGTGGGCATTTTGTCACAATTTAATGTCTCTGAAATTGGGATCTGTCTTGTGACTGATAATGTCTTCTGGCAAAAATAAATACATTACGTATGTATGTCTTAAAAATATACCATTGATTTAAAGTCGTCTTAGAATAGAGGTAATGTCGTACTATGATCCCCATCTTACAGATGAGGCAAACTGAGACAAAGATGAAGAAACTCACCCAGTGGCACATGGCTCGCGGGTGGCAGACTAACAGTTGAGCTCAGTTCTCTTTCACGCAGGAGTTTGTCTTCGATGCTGTTCCCATTATGAGTAAGTTTGAGAAAAGCACAGAGGTCTCATAGAAATGGGACCTAAGAAGTGGCCAAAGCAGGATTTGCAGCAACATGGATGGGTATAGAGATTGTCATACCAAGTGAAGTAAGTCAGGCAGAGAAAGACAAATATCATATAATATTGCTTATATGTGAAATCTAAAAAAAAGGTACAAATGAACTTATTTAAAAAACAGAAATAGAGTCACTAATGTAGAAAACAAACTTATGATTACCAGGGAGGGAAGGGGGGTGGTGGGATATACTGGGAGACTGGGATTGACATATACACACTACTCTATATAAAAAAGATAACTAACAAGGACCTACTATATAGCACAGGGAACTCTACTCAATACTCTATAATGGCCTACATGGGAAAAGAATCTCAGAAGGAGTGGATATACATATAACTGATTCACTTTCCTGTACACCTGAAACTAACACAACAGTTTCAATCAACTATACTCCAATACAAATTTTAAAAAAAGGAAATAATAAAGTTGTGAGGAATTGACAGGACAATGAAACTTAGGCTTTGGGTACTCAGTTAGTGAAGAGTCTGAACAGTGTAGGCTAGGGTCGTCAATTAAAGAAGTAACAAGGTTTGTTCATACAAGGCTTCTCAGCCTAAATTCTTGATCATTGGTGATAAGGGTGTCCAGATGTGGTAGGGAGGACACCTTTCACATGGGAGATTTATTTCCTGCTTTCAGTGAGACAGAGAAGAGGGTCAGAGTGTCCCTCGTGCATTTCTTAAGTAACTTTAATTCAAAGTAACCAATGTGCTACTGAGGCATATTTGGGGGATGCCCGCCCCAAGCCCCGATACCTGAGTCACCAGGTGGTGAGAGTGCCCAAGTTACCGGGCCTCTTTGGGTTGGGCCCAAGGGATCGGTGACGTATCAGCCGTGCACAGTCATTAGCGGGCAGGACTGGGGTAAGGTGGGAGTGAGATCCCATCATTCTGTCCAAAATCCCCACTTGGAAAGGTGGTGGTTCCCCGGCCCAGCCAGCAGGACAGGTTCTCGGAGGCTTTTGGTATTTCAATCTGATTTTCCCTTAAGTTTCTCCATTTTCTTCTCCTTGTCTCCTTTCTTAAGCATCCTGATGATGACCACAGTTTTGCCAGTCACTGATTAACTGCACAAAAAGCTGTGAAGGTCGCCACCTCTCCGGCAGACAGTCGTTGATCCGAAGTGAGAGTTTGTCGTTCTTGTTTGTAGCAGCAACGGCCGGTGTCCCTTTCAGCAAGACTGTGTGGTTCAGATGATACACGTCAAATAGGAAGTCTTTGCCAAATGATCCATGAAAGATTTAAATGGGGCTTCATCCGTGTTATTTTATACCCAGATAAATAGTCCTAAGTGACTGAACCCTGCAACTTAGCTAGCGTGGGAAAATAATTGCTTTATGGAAAAGGGGTCTTCTTCTCAAGCTCTTTCAATTTCCTGATGATTTGGCTCCCAGGATCCCTGCCATGCACCCACGTGGCCTCCAGGTTTCTCCCCACACACTGAGCTCCAGGACCCACTGGAGGCCAGGCTGCAGGCCCCCGCTGTCTGTGCGAGAGCATCGAGGGCTGGAGGAGGCTGTCCACCCGCCAGGATGCCACACCTCTGAGGCCAGCTTCCTCAGGGCATGTGGTCTGCCCTTCACCTCTTGGGTCAAGTTTAGGTCCAGCAACTTGAATCTGAAGGAACTAAGGATTATTCCTGGGACAAGAGGTACAAAGAAGCAGGTAAGAAGCCCACATTTCCTAAAGTCAAATGCTCTCACGAAGCCAGAGTGCTGGTGACTGAGGAGACCTCCTCCTCCAGGTCAGGTCTGTTCTCAAGCTAGTCCTGATCAGGAGCCACAGCAAACAAGCTCAATAGCTAATGTGCCACTGCTGAAAGGTTCTGGCCAGACTTCGCAGAGTTTCTGGCTCTTTTAGGACAAAATAACATTAAAATATGTCAGTTTTCTCCCCCAGAGAAAGCACTTTTTGTCTATGATTCATAAGCCCCTCCTTCCCCTGCCTCCCCTCCCCACCTCTCTGCTCCTATTTCTGCCAGTGCCCCCCCAACCATGACCCACCCTCCATTCTACAGAACAGAGCTGATGAGTTTATGGGTGGAATTTACTCAAGTATTTGTAAGTGTTCAATAAAGCTCTGCCTACATCCGGGGACCCCCACCTTCTCCTCCACCCTCCATGGATCACAGAGGACACCATGCAGGAGATGAGGGTGGAACAGGGAAGAGCAAATCTGACTCCATCCTGGATCTGCCTCTTTTACTTTAACCTTCCTATTCTATTGCTTTTGCTACAAGTTAAGTGTGTTGCCTACAGCCTGAAATAGACAGAGAGCCCATTCTCAAGGCTCTGACCTTTGCATGTAAACACTTTTCCATTCATATAGAGATAAAATGTTGCAGAACAGAGGATAACATTTGTCTTGCTGGAGATTTACAAGAACATGGTGACCTGACTTGCCTGGACAGTGGCAGGAACAAAGGATTCAGACACCAAGAAGTTTGCAGCAACCAACCACACCCCCTCCCCTTTTAGTATAAAAGAGGACTAATTCTAACTCAGGTAAGATGGTTCTTTGGGACACTAGTCCCCCATCTTCTTGGTCTGCTGGCTTTCCAAATAAAGTCCCCGTTCCTTGCCCCAACAACTTGTCTCCCTATTTATTGGCCCGTCATGTGGCAAGCAGTAAAATCTTGGACTCAGCAACAAGGGAGGTGGGCTACATTCACTGCACGTTTGCTGGTAAGCTCTTCTGACATTTTGCCTCGCCCAATGGTAAAGGTACCATCTGAGGAGAAGGAGCTTAGGGTCAGAATTTGGAGGAGAGTCATAAAAACTGGAGGAAGCCAGTGGTCTATAGAATTTAAAATGATTTCCTGCTAGTGTCTCTCACTGGAGTCCTAGGCAGCACTAGGAGACAAAGTGGCCAGGCAGCACCTGAGTGACTCGATACGGCCTCTTCTCCCACTCGTCATAGTGTGGGATGCTATTCTTGGGTGTCTCACTTTATGGAGGGAATTGAACCTTTAAGTTATATTACATAGTTGTGCTATGAAAAATTTCAGATTTCCAGAGTTATTGTCAATGTTCTGGTAAGTTTTTAGACTGGAGAAATGTTCTAAAATAAAAGGCAGGTAATGTGAGGCATGCAGATAAGGCCAACAAAATATAAAAGCCGGCTGTGGGTCCATATATTAGAAAATCAGTCCTATGTCTTGTCTGCAGCTGAAAACGTACTTCTAGGAGCAAAGAGTAAGAACAGCCTCCAGCGTGAATCTGTGAGAAGGGACAGGCCACAGCTACAAGTGTTTCAGTTATATTGTCCTGACACAGGAAGGATGAGAAGTCAGGGAAGAGATGATGGAATAGGAGGTAGCATGTGGACCCATCTCTGTGCTTCATGGGAAAAAGTGAGTGTGGTTGTGATTTCCAGTCCTGGGTCTCATGCTCCAGGGATGTCCCTATAACGAGACTTGTAGAGGGAGAATTTACAAAAATGTATGAGAGGATAAATATAAATATAGACGTAGATGAATATAGATATATACAGATAGACACAGAAATACAGCTATAGACGGAGATGGTTTAAATATAGATGGATACATGTATAGACATAATATAGATAGAAATAGGAGATGATAGATAGACTTAGAAACATGGAGATACAAATATGCATGTAGAAAGAATGCAGACAGATGTGGAATGCTCTGGGAATAGGTGTACTGAGCAAGCAGTAGGTAGAGAAGAGAGAGAGGTAAAGGGAGATAGACATTCATCCCACACTTCCCCGCCGCCCCCCAGCTTACTCTGGGTGGGGACTTTGGAAACGAAAGGCAGCCTCCTGCTTTCAAAAAGCCTCCAGTCTAGTGAGAAGGCGAGGTTATCAATACCACTTTGAGACAAAGGGATGGTCCTTACTATAGAAGTAACTAGATCATGCCATGAGACCCCTAACTCAGCCTGGGGAGGAAACGCAGAGGATGGAGCCAGGGCACCGGGCCCTGCACCCCTGCTTCATGCATGCAAGTTGTGGGCACACATACATGCACACGTGTGCTACACGGCTCGTTCACTAATCGGGAGTTTTCACAGCTCTCCTTACAGGCTCACGTTCAAGGGTGGTTTGAGAGTCCCACCCCTATGCCTTTCTTCCATAGCCCCTCGAAGCCTGGCACGCCTGCCAGGCCCGGGTGAGAAGGAGGCAGAAAGGGCTCGGTCTTGAGTGCCTGTGGTGCCCCAGGGGCTGAGGAACCTGTGCTGAGGCGGGTGGGAGAGGCTGGCAGAGAATCTTGACACGACTGTGATTATCCGGTGTCTGGTTCTGAGAGGGTTGTTTGGTGCAGACAGGAAGATTCTGGAAACCCGAGGAGGCAGAGGATTTTGGGGTGAAGGGTGGAGGGGTGGACCCGACACAGCAGCCGTGTTACAGATCAGCCTGGAAAGGGGCCCCTGGACATCAGCCACGGTGTCACTACTGAGGACGCCACTCGCTTAGAAACCTCCACTGGAGAAGCAACTTGGAAATGACCAGTGTCTGGGAGGCCCTGTGGAGGGCAGGGCGGGGCCAGCGGCCTCCAGTGTGAACCTGTGAGAAGGGACAGGCCAACCCAAGCTGCCCTCCCAGTGAAGGACGCGGTCATCACAGGTCCTTTCCCACCTCCTCGCTCTCACGTCAGGATAAGCCAAGCAAAACCCCCCTTCACTGACCTTCACCCCTTTCTGGTCCCACTAAGGTGCTTCTCTTCCTTCCCCCACCCAGAGCTGTCTGGGGAACAGCATTTTCTTTGTCCGGACTCCTCAGCCTGGACCCCTCGTTTCTTCCTTGCAGGTCTGTTGGCCAAGGAATAAGGGCCCCCGCACCTGCTTTGTCCATTAGGGAAGTTTATTCCAGAAGCTCACCACCACTGAGGGTTTTTTAAACCCCGTGACAGAATCTTTTGGCAAGAATTTGAGTCCATCACTTATCCAAATCTCTGGGATCTAAAAAGCATCCTGAACTTTTAACCTCACCAGAGCCAGGCATGTCCTGGAGACACCTAACTGAGCCTCTTTTTACGGATGGGGTTGTTCTAAGATCCAAGGAGGCTTGTGCTTTGGGGGATCCTGCCTACAAAAGCTGGGTGTTGCTGGCAGGTAGTATCTTGTTATTATAAGGTGCAGAGCACAGCCATGGACTTCATGTGCTGACCCACATCTAGGCCTGAAAACAAAATTGAACATGGAACTCATCCCCCAAAAGGAAAACCTTCCCAGTAGCTTCTATTTTCATCTCTCCCTAGCTCCCTTGCTTACTTGAAAAAACTGTCCTGTGTTTTTCAAAGAATCAGCTGACGTATCCCTTTCTAAAACTTTGTTCTAAATCTTGTTTTAGTGGCAATGGCACCTACTTTGAATGCCAATCCAGAGCACGTTTGGTTATTAATCACTATTCAGCGTGCTCATCTTTTTGCAAAGCAGAACCACGCAGATTCCTGCCATCATTTACACACGTATTTGTACACCTAGGAGACTTAGCAGGTCAAAAACCTGAGTTGAAAACAGAAGTGCTCAGAATCTACTTGCTGGCGGCTGCATCGAGTACTCCGTCAACAGGGCTGCCCACCTCTGGATGTAACAAGCTCATGAGGGCAATGACAGCAGCCTATGCAGGTCCTTAATTCTCTGGCCACTTCAAGGATGGAAAACTAAGGAGAAGGGGATGAGAGGGATGACAAGGAAAGATTCATTTCTAAATAACGCTTCATAAGGAACAAAGCATCAAAGTAGCAACCAGATGAAACACACTGTTCTCAGCCATCCGCCATGGTCCCTGCAACGTCCTCGTCCTTCAGCCCCGTCCTCCAGGCAAGGCCACCCTCCCTGTCTCTTCCATGCACCATCACAACACAGACTTTTATTTCTCACTAATAACTTCTGACACGCTGCTGGCAAACTTTTCCAAGTGAAACCTCGGGCCGTTTCAGGCTGTGCTCATGCAGGGGTAGCATCAAGGGTGCCTTTGAACCAGGGATCGGGCTATGACAAGGCACGTCTCCTTGCCCGGCACATGGGGGCCTTTGGGGCTGCTCCAGGGAGCTCCCATCTCTGCAGACCACCCTCAGGGCAGGCCTCCTCTCTCCTTCCAGCACATCCTGGGTCAATCCCACTGTATCCCCCCAAGGTCAGGGCCACCTCTCACAGCCACTGCAGAAGGTTCTAGGCCGACGTCCAGAACTGTCATTCGTGGAGAAAAAGCCAAGGCTCAGGGTGGCTTCTCATGCTTTGCTCCAGAATCAGCCAGAGGGTTCTGGAACAGTTTGCTGTGTGGAGAGTGAATTCCCTCTTGACAAGAGGGTAGGTCTCTTCAGTCTGAGCATCAGGAAAGTGGTTCAGGTCTCCAGCTTCAGTCAGGAAACAGCACAGGGTCAGAGATGTGCATGGCAGGACGATCCACAGACACCAAGGCTCCAGAGTTTTGGTCCAGATAGCTGGGCCTTCCAGAAACGACCCACAGCTCCTGTAATGTGTTTTTGCTCTTAATATAAATTGTATATATTTAAGGTGTGCACCATGATAATTTGATAAATATATATAAAGTGAAAAGATTACTACCTCAAGCTAATAATCTCCTCGCGTAGTTATCTTTTGTGGGTGATAAGAGCATTTGAATCTCCTCTATTAGCAATTTTCCAGCATTTTACACAGTATTACTAACTACAGTCACCACGCTGGGCACCAGCTCTCTAGACTTGACCGTCCAACAGAAGCAGAACTCTGTGCCTCTTGGTCAACATCTCCCCCACCTCCCCCACCTCCCACTCTTGGTAACTACAGCTCTCCTCTTGACTTCTACGCATTCAATCTTTTTGGATTCCATACACAAGCGAGATCATGCAGCTTTGTCCTTCTGTGCCTATAGCTTATTTCATTTAGCATGAGGTCCTGCAGGTTCATCCATGTGTTGCAACTGGCAGAATCTCCTTCTTTGTAAAGACTGGATAATGTCTCCGTGTAACACACACAAGCCCTTCATCTGTTCATTCTTCAACAGATGCTTAGGTAGTTTCCCCGTCTTGGCCGTTGTGAATAGCGCAGCAGTGAGCCGGGGGCACAGATATCTCTTCAAGGTGCTGATTTCATTTCCTTTGGGTTCCTTTCCTATTAAGTTTCGAGTTTCATGCCTCCAAAAAGATGGGTTGAAGTCCTAACCCCCTGTCACCTCAGAATACAACCTTATTTGGAAATATGTCTTAACAGCAGTGATCAAGTTAAAATGAGTTCACCAGCGTAGGCCCTCATCAGATGTGACTGGCGTCCTTATAACAAGGGGAAATAGGGACCCAGAGAAGACAATGTGGAGACACAGAGGGAACATCACATAAAGACAGAAGATGCATCTTCTGTGATGCATCCACAAGCCAAGGAACACCTGAGGCCACCAGGAGCTGAGAGAGAGGCCAGGAACAGACCATTCCCAGCACTTCCAAGGGAGCACATCTCCATCTACACCTTGATTTTGGACTCCGGCCTCCAGAAATGTGAGACAGTAAGTTTCTGTGTTTCTGAGCCACCAAGTCTGTGCTTCTTTGCTAACGCGGCCCCAGGAAACAGTAGGCGTCCTCTTCCCCACAACTTTACACACCCACGCCCCTTCCTGGAGCGTGGAGGGGGCTGGAGGGGACTGCCCCCGACCTCCACTGCACCTGGGCTCACGGTTCCAGGGGTGTCCCCGACCGGCACGCCCATGGTAGGCAGCTGTGTAAGAAGGAGCTTCCTAGAGGCATCACCGCCTTCTGCGTTCCAGCCGTAAACAGGAGGAAACAGCACTTTACAACCCACATCCTTGCACTCAGCTGGGGCTGCCGCTGGTAATCAGGCAATGAGGCCCCGTCTTTTCCGATTTGGATCTTGGCTGATATCCCATGACCTATGGGAAATGAGTTGATCGTTTCAATCAAATGATAACCATGTTGGGTCACTCCCCATCACGGGGCTCCAGGAGGCCAGCTAGGCCCCTGTGTTTGTCTAAGCCCATCACGGAGTGTCAGTTCCAATGAGTGGCCTTGCCACTGCTGAGAGGACCATTACCTGGGAGTGCAAACCAAGGAAGGCGAACCTCACAGCCTGAGCTCCCAGGGTGGACACAGCTAGCCTGACTCTGCTATTTCCCACTAAACAGGCCTTGGGGGACCTTTTAGCTGACAAGGCGCCTGACAGGCAGGTGGTCCAGGGCTGCGTTTAGTGTTCACTGGAAGGGAAAGGAGGGTTCCTTCGCCCGGCTGGGGGCTGGAGCACATCAGGTGTCTGCGGCCACATCATACTTCTCTTCCTGCCTGCATCTCAGAGCTGCCCTTTGGATAAAAACAAACGCATTTAGTGTCAAGGTCTTGGGGGGGGACAGAGAGATATTGAAGTCCTCCAGGAAAGCCCCCTGTAACCCCTCCCAGGGTCCCCTCGATGGATTTCAGAGAACCTGGTGCCCCTGATTGCAAAAGAGCTGTGTTGACGGAGCAACAGGTACACACACACACACACATCACTTGATCACAGACACACACAATCCAATTAGTATCCTCTAAAAATTGAACTACCTAATAGTTACTGGCTTGATCAGATTTTTTAGATTAAATAAATCTAGTTTGGCTCTTTCTTAACCATCTGGTTAACGTAACTAAGTGTGGACTCCACAGGGGTCTGTCCAGCGTTGTGCTTCATGCTTGCTCTGAATTAAGCACGATGACCGTACCCTTTCCACTCAAAGCTCTGCTTCTCCTATTAAAAAAATTAAAAATAGGGAGAACCACTATTCAACTTTATAAACTGGCTCCCAGCCCATGCCAATCTCGAGCTCGCCCCCTGAGCTGAATGGTCCTAACACTGAGAGCATAACCCCTCCCCATTGAGTCTTCCTGCCAAGTCGCTCCACACCAGAAGGGCTAAGATAACAAGATACTGAATCCGTGGGAGGAACATCCCACGGCATGTTTTCCTGTTCATCTCATTGGGGACATGTCACTCTAATCACAGGGAATGAGGGGCCAGTCCCCACCTGCTCTCACAGGGAGCATCTACCGTGGTCTTCCTCAATCTACCGGGGTTATCAGCTCTCAAGAGAGAGCCAGGCTCCAAGCTCTCTCCAGGCCTCGGGACACTTGTGTGCTGGCACACAGGACCCAGAGAGGTGGGGGGGGGGGGGGTCGGCAGAAAGGAGAGCTCATAGGAGGGAGAGAAGTCGGTGGTGATACCCAAGATGACCCAGCACCTCGGGAGGTAGATGCCTAGACATCTCAATGTGTGGAGCATCTGTAAATAGAAATAAATTTTGAAGGAGTAAAAACTAATCCAATAGGGTACGAGAGACTTGGAGTCACTAATACTATTTTTAAATATACAAAAGGGCTTCTCTCTTCCCAAGCAGCTTTTTCTGTCTCCCCCTTTGGCACACGCAGGTATGAGAAACCTGATTCCTGCGCAGTACCCTTCTGTTTGTGAAGGAAGAACAAACTGCATTTTCCCAGGTGAATAGGGACATAAATTCAGCTGAAATGGTGTGTCATTAATCAGATTCCAGGTCTGGAGAAATGATACCAGACCGGGATCCCCATATTAAATGCGTCAACTTACGAATGATTCTTTTTATTTATAGGGAAAAAAATACAGAAATGGTGGAAGGGAGCCAGTTATTCTTCATCCAACTCCTGCTTGTTTTTTCTGATTGAAAAAGGGAATAATTTAATGGAACAGGTATAGGCAGAGTGTACAACACGTGGACACTTCCTGGAATGCAAGTCGGTGTCTTTCAGTGGAGACACCTGGGGATGTCAGAAGGCACTTCCATATTTACAGAGCCCAGGAGCATAAATCTGAGTTGGGAGATTAAACTCAAGCTTCATAAAGCTTGCCTGGCTCTCAGTACAAGGCTATGAAATAGGACTCTGGCTTCAAATCGGATAACGGACAGATACTTTGTCATGAAGTCATCACGTAAAACCTCAACTGACCTTCCAGTATGAGTGTTCATCTGAGTGACACTCAAAGGTAGGCTGGGAGGGAATCAATAATCAGACAGGACCCCGGTACCCCTAACAATCATTGGACATTTGCATAATGTCAATAGAAGCTCCTTCTGAAGTCGATGGCCGATGAGCTCAAGGACCTCCTTGCTCCTTTAAAAAGACAATTTTCTTTGTGAAATAATGGGAACCGCCAGACTTGGATACAGAAACAGACAATTTTACGTATTTCGTTTTGCACAGAAATATGTTTTAAATGAAATACTACCCGACAGATAAATGACTTAGCTTTGCGCATACAGCAGATTGATTTAGTGTTCTCACATCTCAGTACGTGAAGGCACTTTCGACACTGATGCAGAACATTTGCAGAGTGGCCCCACTGTGTGATCTTTCTCTTTTAACCTGAAAAAAGATCGACTTTAGAGTACAGTGATACCAATGAGCTGAGGTAACCCAGACCATCTTTAAAACAAAAAGACAGTTATACAGACCGTAAGCGTGGTTTCACAGTAACCCCAAATGGAAATGATGTCTCGAGGATTCAGAGTAATTCAAGGCCCTTTTTCCAGCACAGGAACAGACATGCCGGCAATTTGTTTGTTATAGTCGTGGTCTTTGTCATCTCTCATTTTCAATAGTAACGTGACGAGGACAGCTGGAAAGTTAGCGAGCTGTTCTCACAATTCCCAACAAGAACAAAAGAGAGCCAGCCCTAAAGGAACCTCTCTAGGTCTGTATACGGGGAAATTAACTGTCTATGCTGCAAACATATGTTGAACAGAAGCAGTGTCTTAATAATAATAACGCGGGCTCAGTATCCAGACCGTGGGACCATCCTACAGGTGAACCCGTCTTATAATGAGAAGCTTGCGGTACTAAATTACTTGGATGGAGGCCAAAACAGAGCTGCCTAATGCCAAGTTTTGCCTGGAGGAAACAGGACAGGAGACAAAACAAAGAATAGCATTTTACTGCTGAACCAAACCTTCAGAGAAGGACAGCAAAATGATCAAGTCTGTATATTTGCAACTGTGAGGCATCATAGCTGGGGGCTCCCGTCTGCGGGGCAAAGCCAGCTCCGCACGGACCCAACACATGTCTGTAAAATCACAGAGTATCTGGGTGGAGACAAAGAAATCCAGGTCTAGGGACTGGGGCTCAGAATCACCCTCAAAGCTCAAGATTTGACACACAAATTTTTTTTTTAAATCTTTGTATACAAGCCCCACTCGATTACCATGCACACCTGCATACAGGTGTGTGTTTTGCTTTTATCTCGAGGCAGCAAGATGATACTAGCTAACTTATAAATAAACTCTCAGATGATTTGCTCATGACAAATTATTTTGATGACCTTGCGTCCACTTGGAGGCACGTCCTTATATTTTAAGGCGGATTGATAACACTAAACCTCTGACAATTCAGCACAAATAACAACTCATCGGATTCATGGACTTTTTGAAGGATCCTGGAGAAAAAATGCAAACAAGGGGGAGAATGTTCTGTAATCAATTTCCATAGGAAAAAATAGTTGTGACAATAGAATACTTACCTTTCCTTATCACGGTGTTTTTAATAGTGAGTCAGGGCAGGAAGGTCTTTAATGACCAATGGTGCAATTGATTTGAAATTTCGAAGTGGTTGGGTATTCAGCTTTTCCTCCATAAGCCCAGCTGAATGAGGAGGGAACCTGTATCTAATATCTCTGTCTTTTGAGAAAGCTAAGAGGAACTAGGTAAGTATATATTTAAAGGTGCATAAACCTTCAACAGGGCTGGAATCAGGGTGCCCATTTTCACATCCCTCAAAGTCACGAATGCTTGCTAGTTGCACTGCCAGTGGTGATAGATTGCATTAACACAGTTGTATCTCAATACCGTAGACCCCAGAGCCTTCCCTTAAAGTTCAACAGGGAAACTCTAGAAAAGCCCCCTTAGCCACCCCCAGTTTGCAGCAATCCCCCTTAGCCATCCCCAGTTTGCAGCAATCCCCCTTAGCCAGCCCCAGTTTGCAGCAATCCCCCTTAACCACCCCCCAGTTTGCAGCAATCCCCCGTAGCCACCCCCAGTTTGCAGCAATCCCCCTTAGCCATCCCCAGTTTGCAGCAATCCCCCTTAGCCATCCCCAGTTTGCAGCAATCCCCCTTAGCCACCCCCAGTTTGCAGCAATCCCCCTTCGCCACCCCTCAGTTTGCAGCAATCCCCCTACGCCACCCCCCAGTTTGCAGCAATCCCCCTTAGCCACCCCCAGTTTGCAGCAATCCCCCTTAGCCACCCCCAGTTTGCAGCAATCCCCCTTAGCCACCCCCAGTTTGCAGCAATCCCCCTTCACCACCCCCTAGTTTGCAGCAATCCCCCTTCGCCACCCCCAGTTTTAAAAGAACTGGAATACAATGCAGATTATTCCTTGACTGATGTTAGAACAGGGAAGTCTTCCTCTGCATGACACAAAGAAAGAAATTGTAATGAAAGAGACAGATCTAACTGCCTTAATTAAATATGAAAAGGAAACATCATACAGAAAATATAAAAAAGTCCACTACATTCTGGGAAAATTATTTCTAACACATTACGAAAATTAAATATGTTTACTAAATAAAGATCTCTTGCAAAGCAATAAGATGAACAACCCAATGGGAAAATGGACAGTCAAGTCACAAAGTAAGAAATAAGGCAGTCAGTAAACATTACGAACGTTCAACTTCACTGTTACTGAAGGAAATGGGTGAGAAGGTAAGAATGCATCGTGTTTTGCTTAATCCATTGTCACTATTTTGAATTTTTGTTTTTTTTTAAGGCTTGGTGAAAGGCATTTCACAGACTGTTGGCAAAAGTCTTACTGTTATCACCATTTTGGAGGACAATTTGATAATAAAATGTAAAAGAGGTGTACACACCCTTTCACAAAGGGATGCTACTTCTTGGCTCTCAGTTAGAATGTGCTAGAGGACTTATGTGTGAGAAGTTCAGTGAGGTTTTATCTGTAACAATAATGGGTGAGAAACAACCTAAGCACCCGGTAAGAATGGGCTTGTGAAATTGGTAGTGGTCCATCCAGAGGACAGAATACTACTTAATTTTGAAAATCATCTTCCCCCAAAATATTTGGTAACAAAGGAAAACAACTTATTAGAAGAGGAATACAAAATCCTATGCCCAATTTTTTTTGTGTGTGTGTGGTACACGGACCTCTCATTGTTGTGGCCTCTCCCGTTGCGGAGCACAGGCTCCAGACACGCAGGCTCAGCGGCCATGGCTCACGGGCCCAGCCGCTCCATGACATGTAGGATCTTCCCGGACCGGGTCACGAACCCACGTCCCCTGCATCGGCAGGCGGACTCTCCAATGCCCAATTTGATCAATAAATGCGAAAGGAAGCACTCCCAAGTATGGCTGCTCCGTCTTTGCTTTTATTCACACTCTTTGAAGTTTTCCCAATTTTGAACAAAGAATACATGCTACTTTTGTGGCCGGAAGGCTAAGTTAATGCTTTAGATAGATAAATAACTTTAACGACACTTCCCATTTTTGTCACAGTCTCCTCTGCTTCGAGAACGGCAAGTACCACTATTCAAAACACATAAGCAGGCTTTGGGAATAACGATCCAAGTCCAGTCCTGTGCCACTCATTCCTGTGAACTCAGACACACGACAGCATCTCTCAAAGCTTGCACTCGATGATGGGCTTTTAAATGTAACTGTCAATTAGAATATGAATTTAGTTCATATTTACTCACAATCTTGAAAGGAAATGTTATTTCATTCGTTTTTGCCTCCTACAGTGATAAACTGCCTGAGGACCACCGGGCAGACCACCTGGATGATCAGGGGACTCCGGACCACACTGAGAGAAACCCAGTCCTCACGACAGACTGGCTTCAGGGGTTTTCTGTCTTCCCAACTAAAGCTCCATTCAGGGTGTATCACTTTGAACTTATACCAAAGTCTCACAGACCAAACAGAGACACAAGATGGGTACAGGTGCTTCTCCTCCCTCAGTTGCTGCCGTGTCTTGCAAGAAAGAGGATGCATCTGTAGCTATACATCAAGAAGGGTCTTTGGGCTTCCCTGGTGGTGCGGTGGTTGAGAGTCCGTCTGCCGATGCAGGGGACGCGGGTTCGTGCCCCGGTCCGGGAAGATCCCACACGCCGCGGAGCGGCTGGGCCCATGAGCCATGGCCGCTGAGCCTGCCGCGTCCCGAGCCTGTGCTCCGCAATGGAAGGCGCCACTGCAGTGAGAGGCCCACGTACCGCAAAAAAAAAAAAAAAAAAAAAGAAGGGTCTTTGCAAGGCTGGAAGGAAGGTCCTGAATATATTAGAACATCATTACCCAACCCAAGAAGGAAGCAACATTTCCTTATTCATAACGGGTAGCACCAAACATTGTCATCTTTATGTATAAACTTAAACACATACGGTTAGAATAGAAATGAAAAAACAAAACGCCATGTAGAAGGATTCAGAAGTAAATCCACCAAGCAAATAGACCAGTGGAGTACCTGAGACGGTGAGCTGCACTTAAATCCATATAGCACCCAGATCCTAGTAATAAAAATTAGACATAAAATTGACATATTTCCCAGGAACTCTATCTAGGGGCCGGGTTGCCAAGTTCTGCTGTAATTTTACATGGAGCAAAAATATCACCAGGACAGGCAAATGAGGCATTTGATCTATGAGCTCAAGCTTCCACATGTAGGATATCCTGAAGGTTCTCATTTGGTTTGTCTTGGAGAAGGAGAGAAAAAAATCGAAACTAATTCCAAGCCAACAGGAAGTTTGCACTTTTTCAGAGTTGAAAGCCAAATGAGCTGCTGAAATACAAAGGAAGGGTCCAAGTGCCTTCGCGGCAGTTTGATCACATGCAGACTTTTCGAGGGGGCTGAGGCGGCTGGGATACAATCTTAGAGTCAGACCGTGTTAGGGGAGCCGAGAAGAAGAAAATAAAAGGATGGATTCCAGTTTGGGCACTTTGCGGTTCCATTGTGGTAAATATACTCAGGAGGGTCAAGGGAACTTACAACACGAACTTGGAAAGATGCTCAGAGACCCACAAACAGACAGGGGGCCACCAGGGAACGCTCTGCAGCCAATCTTCAGCGGCACTTTTTCTAGCAAGCTTTTAATTTCAACAGGAACGTGAGGCACTGATGGAGTGCTTTTGGGTCTCAACTGGCCTCAGATTTTAAAATATTAAGCCAAATACTCAATTTAATAATGTAGAAGAGGGGCTTCCCTGGTGGCGCAGTGGTTGAGAGTCCGCCTGCCGATGCAGGGTACGTGGGTTCGTGCCCCGGTCCGGGAAGATCCCACATGCCGCGGAGCGGCTGGGCCCGTGAGCCATGGCCACTGAGCCTGCGCGTCCGGAGCCTGTGCTCCGCAGCGGGAGAGGCCACAACAGTGAGAGGCCCGCATACCGCAAAAAATAAATAATAATAATAATAATAGTAATAATGCAGAAGAATTTAATTTTGAGTTCCGACTGCAGATCAGTGTCAAGAGAATTCTCCAACCAGAAGAGCAGGTGGAAGGGCAGAGGAGTGGACGAGAGCTGTTGAGAAGTTTGTCCCAAGTCTTTTGAAGCTGGCCCAAGCATTATTCTACAGGGGCGGTCCCCAGGGGGATCTGGCTACATTTCCTGTGGTCTACCTCCCAGGAATTTTATTGCTAATCAAGTAGGTTTCTAGCCCTTCTTGGACCTATAGAGGCGACTATTGTATAGACTCTAGCATAGCTGGACATAAGGATACTTGAGGAAAATCATTTCCTGCTCCACCACTGAAAAGTGGATGGCTGGTACCACCAAACACAGAAAAGAGCATCATGGCGGGCGAGGGGAAACCCACTCCCACAGTGCCCCCGGGAAAGAACACCCATAAATGAAACAGAAAAGCCCCAATTCAGTGTCAAACCAGAGAGATTTGGGGGGGCCAGACACTCAAAGAATTTTAAGTGATTGCTTAATAATGATCACTGGAATTAGAACTCTACATCTAATTTAGAGCTTTGAGGCAAAAACTTCCTGAGGAATCAGTCTGTCCTCCCTGCCTCCAGGCTTGGAGTCCTGACAGCTGTGTGGCTGGAAGGGGGCTTCCTTGTTCCTTCCCCCCACTGTAGGCCAGACTAGTCAGCACGAGGTGTAGCAGGAAGGGCTCTGGGCTGAGAAGCCTGAGGCTGGGGTCCAGGCCAGTTCTACCCAGAGCGTGCTGAGTTCTCTTGGCCAAGTCCCACCATCCCTCTGGCCTGTTTTGTCCCCTGGAGAAGGAAACAGTTGGCCTGCATCGTCCCTCTCATTGCTTATGGCTCTAACATGCCCTGTTCTCGCACACCATGATGGCAGGTGGAACGCGTAAGTGTACCATTCCAGAGCTCAGAAGTCAAGTGGACCCTACCTGTCACAATCTATCCAACACACCGTGTATTGTATTTATTCACCTTTTTTCTATATTCCCCACTACAATTCAAGGGCCTGGAGTTTGTCTATTTGCTCCTCTCTTGAATGCTAGCATCCATACCCATATCTGGCACACAGAGTGTCCTCAATAATTATTTGTTGATTGAATCATCGAAAGGCCAGAAAAAAAAAAATATATATATATATATACATATCAATGGTGATCCTCCCTTTGCCCTTATGTCTTCCATCTCTAATTCTCCCCAGATGAGCTTATCACAATCCATTGCTACTCTTGTCACTACCAGAGAGGTGACAGCCCAACTTTGTCCCCAAATTCCAGCACATCTGTTCCTACCTCTCAGCCACCAAGGTTGCTCCCTGGATTTTATCCCAAAGCCATCTCCTCCTCTTGGCTTCCATGTTGTGTTTGTAGGGCACCCAAGGACCCAGATTTGGAACATCTTCAAGTTTCTTCAACCCCCGTCACGGAGTCTGGTCAGTCCCTTGGGAACACATCCTTCCTGTTACACCCCCAAGGCCCCTGCTCCCATTCCTGGTGTGTCTTCTCAGAGATAGAACAGATGTGTAACTCTCTCCCCTGCAGGCTCTCCCACCCTACCCTTCTCCCCAGCAGCTGCATGTCACGCACTGACCTACGTAACTGACTCATGGACAACTCCGAGGTCCTCCATGGAGGATCATGGGAGCAAGGTGGACGTGGAAGAGGATTCGTCCTCACTCTCATCCTTCTGCAGCCTGATCTTCCCCCAGGAGGCTGATGGCTACAGCTCCATCAACAGGGCTCCCTAGCCCTCTGGCTGCCAGCCGATATGGGACCTACAGCAGAATGTCAGAGGAAGGCGGGCAAAGTCAAGTACATCTTTCCCAGGCTACTGCCCTGAAAAGTCACACCAGACAGCCTTTGTCCTGTGACCAAAGCTAACTGCTGCTCTCAAAGTGACCTTCTCCCTGTCGATTCTCTCTTGAGGCCCATTTCCGGGATCTGCTCTTCCTCAGGACCCTATATGTTAACAGGTGATGCCCATCGGCAGCCCACAGCCTGGGGCTCACAGACACCTCAGCTCCCCTTCCTCCCTCACATCTCTCCTCTCCCTCTGTAGCCTTGTCTTCCTCAACTCCTCCTCCTGTGTAGCCACCATCTCCTTTCTGTTGGGGAGCAGATTGATATGGCCATACATATGCTTATCAAACAAACATCTGGTAGCAAACAGGAGTAAGAGAGTTTGTACAACCTCCCCAGGAGCAGAGGAGGTCCCAGCACTCTGCTCTTTGGGTGACTAGCCAGCAGTTTGTGTGAAGGCTTCATTCAAGGCCAACATAGCCATATCCCATGGGGCAGGACTGAGTCAACCTCACAGCTGTTGTTCAGCAATCAGGATTCCTCCTAACCTAATGGATAGAGCCAGGGATGGCACCTGGGGTGTGGTCATCAAGTGTTCCTGGGGGGAAGCCCTGGGACCTGACTGGAGTCTTGTAGCCCTTCTGTGCAGGTGAGAAGCATCTCAGAAGTATCTGAGCCCTTTCTAAGAATTTGTCCATTTCTTCCAGGTGGTCCATTTTATTGGCATATAGTTGCTGGTAGTCATCTCTCATGATCCTTTGTATTTCTGGAATGTCAGTTGTTACTTCTCCTTTTTCATTTCTAATTCTGTTGATTTGAGTCTTCTCCCTTTTTTCTTGATGAGTCTGGCTAATGGTTTATCAATTTTGTTTATCTTCTCAAAGAACCAGCTTTTAGTTTTATTGATCTTCATTATTGTTTCCTTCATTTCTTTTACATTTATTTCTGATCAACCCAATCCAAAAATGGGCAGAGGACGTAAATAGACATTTCTCCAAAGAAGATATACAGATGGCCAACAAACACATGCAAAGACGCTCAACGTCACTAATCATTAGAGAAACGCAAATGAAAACAATTGACTGATGCAATGATACAATTGATGCAGTTGACACAATGAGGTATCACCTCACAAACCGGCCAGAATGGCCATCATCCAAAAATCTACAAACAATAAATGCTGGAGAGGGTGTGGAGGAAAGGGAACCCTCTTGCACTGTTGGTGGGAATGTAAGTTAATATGGACACTATGGAGAACAGTATAGAGGTTCCTTAAAAAACTAAAAATAGAACTACCATATGACCCAGCAACCCCACTATGGGGCATATTTCATGAGAAAACCATAATTCAACAAGAGTCATGTACCACAATGTTCACTGCAGCACTGTTTACAAGAGCCAGGATACGGAATCAACTTAAGTGTCCATCGACAGACAAATGGATAAAGAAGATGTGGCACATATATAAAATGGAATATTACTCAGCCATAAAAAGAAACAAAATTGAGTTTTTTTGTAGTGAGGTGGATGGACCTAGAGACTGGCATACAGAGTGAAGTAAGTCAGAAAGGGAAAAACAAATACCATATTCTAACACATATATATGGAATCTTAAAAAAAAAAAAGGTTCTGATGAACCTAGGGGCAGGATAGGTATAAAGATGCAGACGTAGAGAATGGACTTGAGGACCCAGGGAGGGGGAAGGGGAAGCTGGGACGAAGTGAGAGAGAAGCATTGACATATACACACTACCAAATGTAAAATAGATAGCTAGTGGGAAGCAGCTGCATAGCACAGGGAGATCAGCTCGGTGCTTTGTGACCACCTAGAGGGGTGGGATAGGGAGGGTGGGAGGGAGACCCAAGAGGGAGGGTATATGGGGATATACGTATACATATAGCTGATTCACTTTGTTATACAGCAGAAACTAACACAACACTGTAAAGCAATTATACTCCAATAAAGATGTTAAAAAAAAAAGAAATGTAGATTGAGGTTGATTGATTGAGATTTAAATGTAGAGGATGGAATGAGTGGATGGCAGCTGAGGAAATCGGACTTCATCCCCTGGGCAGCTAGACGGTAGCAAGATCGGGTTTGAACAGGGAACCCTACTCAATACTCTGTAACGGCCTATATGGGAAAAGAATCTAAAAAAAAAAAAAAAAGAGTGTATATATGTGTATGTATAACTGATTCACTTTGCTGTACACCTGCAACTAGCACAACATTGTAAATCAACTATACTTCAATTAAAATGTATTTATTTATTAAAAAAAGAAAAGTACTGAGCCATCCATCACCTTGAATGCTACACCAATGAGAGCTCATCTCTAGCACTCATCCTGTTTGGTGGACATTGTATTTGTACGACAGCCTGTTGTATGTCATTGTCACCAGTGAAATCCCACTTATCCTTTGTATGAAATAAAAACCTCTGCAAGCAAAGGCTCACAAACGACGACAGAGGAGAGGAACATATCTGCACCTTCTGTCAAAAACTGAGGTGTATTCCTGATCTAGAGAAAGCTCCTTAAAATAGAGAAGAAGAATGAGCAAATACTGGATAGAAAAACAGGCAAAAGACCTGAGCAGGCATTTCATAGATAAAGAAAGGAAAATGGCCCCTAAACATCGCAAAGTATTCAACTTCACTCACAATAAGAGATGCAAATTAAGACAGTACTGAAAGTAGCACTTTCTCACCTCTGATACTATTGTAGGAGGTTCACATGGAAATTTTTTTTTAAATGTTATAATATTGTAGGAGAAAGTTAAAAAGTAGGAGCAAAAACTTTCCATGTAAGAGAAAATACACATAGGCATAAATTTTTAAAAGTTAGGTATATCCTGCAATGTAAAAGTTAAGCTGGAATATCCACATGAACTCATAACTTATCCACTAATAAGCCATGAAGGAAGGATGGCCCGTTGTCAATGAGCACATCCAGCATTTCGACTTTGATTTCTAAGTGCCATTCCCCGTGCTATAGAAATCAGGATTTGATGGCTGATTCCAGCTCTGGGGTAAGGAAAACACAGGGTAGGTTGGATGTTTTTTACTACCAGAGAGTAAGAAGAAATCCATTGACCAATGGAGGCTTGTCACAAGCATACCAGGGCCAGCTTGAAAGTGTTCCCACTGGTCACATTCAGGACAGAGGTTTGAGCATCAATAATAATAATAATAATAATAGTAGTAACTTATTTTATAAAAGTGAATAAATGAAATTCATAAATCCAGAGGAGTGTGTGTGTGTGTGTGTGTGTGTGTGTGTGTGTGTGTGTGATTAAAAAAGAGAAAGAAAGAGGGACAGAAGGCAAAAGTGGTAACTTTCAGAGGTACCTTTACTTCTTCTTTAGAAGGAACTGTAATTGCTTGAGAAGGAACCAGAGCTAATCAGGTAATAAGAGAAAACTCTCATTATAGGAGAATGTCAGTCAGGAAAGATAGAATTTTGAAGACCACCATTTTGTGAGTTGTTGGGTTCAATCAGTGTTTTCCTTTTTCTTTTTTTCTCTCTCTTTTATTACACATTCCTCATCCGCCTTCCAGGCTCTTAGAACTCTTGCTGTCCGCGCCCTGAGAGCACGGTTCTCTTGCACCAGGGGAGGCCCAGAGGAAGGCAGGGCACAGGGCTTGCTGGGGAGAGAAGGCTTAAGTTCAGCCTCTCTGGTGAGAATTCTCGCAATATACACAAAAACTCACCATACGTATAACTTCATCTCCATTTCTAGGAATTGTTCCTTAAAAGATACTGGCCCAAAGACACAAAAATGCCTGTAGAATTCATGTGGTTTTGTTCATCAGAACAGACCATTAGAAACTAATCTATAATACATAAGCATTATAAATAAAATACAACCAAAAATAAAATGACAATGTCACATTTTATAATCATAAAATATGAGATCAACTCATTCTTTTTTTTCTTTTAAATCACAGTTTTCCATTCACCAAAGAAATAGAGCCAAGCAAGAACTAACAATAGATGATAGAACAATTAGATGAAAGAACAATCACATATGGTTAAAGCCCCCCGCCCCCTGCCACCAAGTTCAAAAGGAAAAATGTATCTTCATTAGGGAAAGACAGTTATTAACTTAAGCAGCATCGATAATGGTGGGAAAACCTGCCATGTGCCCATAAAGTACAGCCGTACAACATCCAATTATCATTGCCAAACATACTTAACTTGAATCAAGACTTTAGACCTACCCGCAGTTTACTGGAAATGCAGGGGATAGAACATGTTAAACCACCACAGAGAAGCCATCAAGCAGCCCCCAAAATGGGACTTTCTATAAACGATAAGCTTGGTCTTTTCAAAAAATTGCTGTCATTAAAAAAAACCAGGGGGACATTCTAGATTAAAAGACACTAAGAAGTTATAATAATTAAAAGCCATTCATGGGCTTCCCTGGTGGTGCAGTGGTTGAGAGTCCGCCTGCCGATGCAGGGGATGCGGGTTCGTGCCCCGGTCCGGGAAGATCCCACATGCCGCGGAGCGGCTGGGCCCGTGAGCCATGGCCGGTGGGCCTGCGCGTCTGGAGCCTGTTCTCCGCAACGGGAGAGGCCACAGCAGTGAGAGGCCTGCGTACCGCAAAAAAAAAAAAAAAAAAAAAAAAGCCATTCATAATCCTTGATGTGTTTCTGTCTGAAAGAGAAAACCATAAAAGGCCTTTTGGGGATAACCAGGGATATTTAAGCATGGACTAAATAGTAGATGAACTTAGGCAACTGTTCATTTTCCTGGCTGGGAGGCCCCAATTGTGTAGTGATGCCAAACCAAAGCCAAGGGCTATGATCTGGATCCATGGTCCTCTCCAGATTGGACCGGCCTGATTCCCTGGACCTTGCTTCTGTGGTCCCTCGATGGGAAGTGGAATGAGGTGCCAGCAGGGTGTTCTCTGAGCGTCTCCTGAGATGGTCCAGAGGATTCTTGCAAGGAGAAGGAACATGCCTTGGTCTCAACTGGCCCACGTAGGAGGGAGCCCAAAGCCGTGGCCAGCTCCCCGTCCTGATTCTGATCCAAGGCAGAAATACAAAAAGAATTCCTTCCCAACTTCTGATTTTGACCTTGGACCCAAGTTTAGGTAACTTTGGAGAATTTTCTGAATTCACTGCTTTCCCTTGCCTAGTTCATCCTGATTCATCCTTCAGGACGCGGTTGCTCTGAGAAGCCCTCCTTGATGCCACTGCCCTTGATCATCTCTAAGTGACCTCCTTTGTGTCCCTGTAACACCCTGTTCATACCTCAGTTTGTGTTATTTTGCAATGTTGTGTTTGTATGTTACCCTGCTCCTTCCGGCATGGGCTCCTTGAGCCAGGAAGCTATGTGTGGCCATCTGCCCGGAGATTAGCACTGACCTGGCCCATGACAGCGAGTCAAGGACCATTAGTAGAACTGGCAACAGTTGGCAAGAGGCACACAGGAAATATTCCCCGATGGTGGCGGGGACCTCGATGGTAATTGGATACACCTTGGCTGAGTTGAGTTGGAAGCATCCAAGCTGAAGTCATCTTGGGAAAAACTGGCAGAACGAGCCCCGGGTACCTGGCCAGGAGTGGAAGGAGGGAGTGGATATCAGTTTGTCACCCCTCTGCAGGGCAGCCTCGTGGGAGCTGGTGCCACCTTTACGAGCAGCACCCAACACCTGGCCGGTGTTCATTCACGCATCTGTGTGCTGAGAACATCACTGCGGTTCTGGGCCGCTTCAGGGCCATTTGCAAACAGATTACGTGAAAGATGCCACATTCCAAGAGAGCTGGGAGCAAGTCCACAGCTTAATGCAAAAACAGCATGTTCCCTTTTGTTTCGCTTTATCTTCTCTGTAAAACTTACCCCTCCTCAGATCAGACACTTAGGAAGCTCCAGGGCCTAGCAAAGTTAGGACACATAAAATTTGCAGAAAACTGTTAAAACCGCAACATCAGTGAGATTTCCAGCAGACCCTTCCCGTTTCCAGTGCTCTGAGGTATGGGAATCTATCTGGAGCAAGCTCCAGGAATGAATTCCAAATGACCTGGAAGGAATCCTAAGTGAAGAGGGACACAGACTTACAACGTCCCAGCTCTGCTCAGAGAGGCAACAACGGTGGGGAAACAAAAGCAGATAAGGGTGGACCTGGGCTCTCAGCTTGCCTGTGAACCTAGAGGGTGACCTGTCTGCCAGCTCTGGGCCTCCTGTCCCCTCAGACCTGAGAGGAGCAGACCAGGGCTCTGTCGTCCCAGACCTCAGGCCGCGGCTCTGGGACACATGCAAAACTGCCTGGCACAGGGCATGTGTCCAGTCCGTGTTTGAAAAGTGAATAAATGTCCAGCCTCACCTCCTATCCCTCCCTTCTTTGCCTCCCTTTCCTCTACCTGAATCTTCCTGATAATATAAGAAACCACTTCTCCCTCTTAGCAAACATGAACTCATCCCCAGAGGGATTCAGGCTACCAAATTGCCCTCCTTCTTCCCATACAGGGAGAATTAGAACTCACCAGTCTCTGTCCTGGGACTCCTCTCCTGAAGGAAGAGCTTTCCTGCAGCTAAATAACCATTGCGAGGCGCCAGGAAGCACAGAACCATGTCCTAATGTCTCAGGTCGGGGGCCTCTGGACCTTGGCTCTGGTGTCTATGGATCCCCTTAGTTCTGATTAAGATGCAAGTTCCCTGTGCCCAAGCCCAGAGCCTCTGCATCAGGAGTCCTGAGACAGTTCTCCAGAATCTTCACCCAGATGCTCAGATGGGATGTTGGAAAGGTACCCCTTCAGTCTTGAGGATGGAGACACACGGACTCTCGCTCTGCACAGGCCACCTCCGCCTCTCGAGACCCTTAGCATAGCCTTTCCTTCAAGAGCTCCGTGACTCCAGGATCAAACACCTCTCACCTTGGAAAGAGCACGTTTCAGGTGGAAGGGCAGAGTCGGCACCCAAGATGGAGCTGGGGGTTCTCCAATGAACTCACAGTGTTTTCCAAACTGCCCCCTACCTTGGGCTTTTCCTTCCTTAGGTTTCAGAGATGGCCTGCTGTAACTCCAAGTTACTGTATCTCGTGCTCGTCTCCTAGTGGCCTAGAAACCCCTCGAGGGTGGGAGCTGGGCACCCGGTGTCTGCGTGAGCCCCACGGTGCATGGCACACAGCAGAGCACACACTCAGTAGGCATAGACAGGTGTGCTGGGATGCAGCTGGCCAATGTTGACTTGATCACTGAATAATGATGGGCTAAATAAATAGAATTCATGAGGACAGCTTATAGTCTCAGAGGGATTGCCCTGGAAATCCGGGGACAGGAGAAAAAGCCATTGTGCCCTATGCCTTGGTGGTGAGTCACAAACTTTGAAAAGAGACGCGGGTGTTATGGACTATGCCCTCTTGTCCAAAGCAGAGATGAATTCAGTGTCCTGGGGTGACCAAACAATGTTTTACACTTAATGCCTTTTAATCAGTGACTCCAATAAATACTCTAGATGAAGAGATTCATAACATCCCATAATTCCGGTCAGTCCAGCTCAGAATAACATCCCCTCCTGAAGAGAACCAAAGCACAGCAGAGTGAGGAAGCCAAGATGTGAATGATATCTTATCAGCTTATAAAAGGGAACTGTCAATCACATTTAAGACTTCAAAATATTTTAGAGTATTTACACTGTCACGGTGGAACCAATGAATCTAACTGGCACATAAATGGGAACACGTGACTTTCAGCGCGGTTGTCCATGGATTAAAACTCCTAAAACTTCTGTGAAATGAGTATTAGTAATTTGTTTTACAAATTAAGTGACTCAGAATAAGTCATATTAGGCAAATTTTCTAAACTCCCAACACACTCGCTGACCTGAAATCTTACAGATTCTGTCAAATCTCACTGCCTCATTACCATTTCATAACCATAGCCTCCTAGAATGTCAGACTTGGAAAGGGCCCATAAATAATGCTTTAAAATATTTAATAAAAAGTAATTTATACACATTACAAAAAAATTAAACTGTAGAATAAAGTACAACCAGGAAGGGAACTCTCCCTCCCTCCCCAACCGTGAAACTCCACAGTCAGATGACACCATCATAATTAGTTTCTTGTGTGTCCTTCAAACACACACAATCATATTTGTGTGTGTGTACATGTGTAGATCTTGCTTATTTGCACAAATGGAATATATTATGCATATTGTACTGTGTCTTGCTTTTTCAATTAAAAATATAACTTGGTTCCTGATCAGTGCATATACCTATATATCATGCTCTTTTTTCCCCTATTTTATAGCTATACCAAAAATTACTTAGTGAGTCACCTATTATTGGACAATTATTTTTTTCTAGCATTTTGCTACAATTAAAATGAACATTCTTGTATATCTTTTTCTAATGGGTACCTAAAGAGAATTCCTGGGACAAAAGGTCAAATTGCCTCCAAAGAGGAAGCAAAAATGTACACCTCAATTAAAAGTGCACAAAATGCATATTTTCACTCAACTTCATCAACACAATGTATTAAGATTTTTTTTTTTTTTTTTTTTTTTTGGCGGTACACGGGCCTCTCACTGTTGTGGCCTCTCCCGTTGTGGAGCACAGGCTCTGGATGCGCAGGCTCAGCGACCATGGCTCACGGGCTCAGCCGCTCCGCAGCATGTGGGATCCTCCTGGACTGGGGCACGAACCCGCGTCCCCAGCATCGGCAGGTGGACTCTCAACCACTGCACCACCAGGGAAGCCCTGTATTAAGATTTTTACATGTTTTATCAATCTAAGAGATAAAAATGTTGTCTCATTTGAATTTTTATTTTCTTAAAGAGTGAAGCTTTTTACCCTAAGTTTAAAATCCATTTGTATTTCTTTGTCCATGAAATGTTTATTCAAGTCTTTTACACAATTGTATATTAGATCATGACTTTTCCTAATTGTCCTATAAGAGCTCTTTACACATCAAGAAAGGAAGATTTGCATTTATTATTTATATGGTAAAATTCTTTTTGCCCCCAACTTGTTATTTATTTTTTTACTTTGGGTAATTTTTTATGCCAAGTCAGTAAATTTATATCTTTTTTTTTTTTTTTTTTTTTGTGGTACACGGGCCTCTCACTGTTGTGTCCTCTCCCATTGCAGAGCACAGGCTCTGGACGCGCAGGCTCTGGACGCGCAGGCTCAGCGGCCATGGCTCATGGGCCCAGCCGCTCCGCAGCATGTGGGATCCTCCCGGTCCAGGGCACGAGCCCAGGTCCCCTGCATCGGCAGGCGGACTGTCAACCAGTGCGCCACCGGGGAACCCTAGTTTATTTTTTTAATTGTGGTGTGTGGATTTTATTTCCTGCTAACCAAGTTATTTTCCACACCAAAGCTATATAAATAAAATTCTTACATGTTTTGTTCTAGTATTTCTTAAATTGGATTTTGCACCTTAAATTTATGATCCATAAGGAATTTACATTGGTATATAAGGTATGAACTGAGAGCCCAGATTGATTTATTTGTCAAATGGTTATTTGTTCAACAATGTTTCTTATGTAATTCATGTCTGTCTCACTGATCTTAAATGCTACATTTATCATATACAAAATTTATATATATATTAGAGTCTATTTTTATACTCATTTTTATTCTATTGTTCTTATCTATTTTTATACTAACTGCCAAATCCTTTATCTTACTAAAGCTTCATAATACATATAACATCTGGATAGATATTTTTTTTTACCTCATTTATTTTCCAGCTTCAGATTTTTCTATTTATAGAAGAAAATATGTTTTTGAAATTTAGAGTTTGACAAGGTAAAAAATTCTGTCGGAATCTTTTTTACTGGGATTATATTTAATTTATATTGCCAAAGTATCTATTCATTCTAAATACAAGGCATGTTTCCATTCTGAATCTTTCAGCAGAATTCTAATTTTTTTATATAGATGTTCTATGTAGTTTGGTTTATTCTTAATTATTTTAATCATTTGTGAAATAGTAAACATAAACTTTTCAATTGAAAAAAATTTTTTATATCTATATTCTCTCTCGATCTATAGATATAGATCTAAAAGTAAGTAAAACTAAAATATAGTCAGTCACTTTAACAAAGACTGAAGGTAAGTTGACAGGACCAATTGGATCAGCCAATAATTGAAACACCTGCCAGAACAAGGCTCAACAACCACAAAGGAAACATAACAATACTTCTTATACTATGTCATATACAATGTTCAACATAGAATCAAAAATTATGAGAAAAAGCAGGAAAAATGTGACCCCAATCAAGATGAAAAGCGGTCAATAGAAATTAAGTAGGTTGGAGAATTTAAAGACAAAGAGATACATTAAGAGTGAACAGGAGAGAAGTCAAAACTATAAATAAATAGACCAAAAGTATATTCTAAAACAGAAGAGTAGAATGTCTGAAACAAAAAATTCATTCAGATAGGCCTACAAGCAGTTTAGACAATGAGGAAGAAAGAAGTCACAAACTGGAAACAGACTAATAGAAAGTTGACCAACTGAAAAACACAGAGAAGAAAGATTAAAAAAAAAAAAAAAAGTATATATAAACAGAGCCTCAGTAACCTGAAGGGGAATTACAAGCAATTGAATAAATATACAATTGGATGCCCAGAAGGAGAGAAGAGACAAAATAGGTCAAGAAAAAAACTTGGGGAAATAAAGGCTGAACTATTTTCAAGTTTCATGAAAGGCATCAACCTACAGATTTAAGAAGCACAGCAGTCTGTTATTGGGATTAAATAAAAATAAAACCATACCTAGGCACATCAGAGTAAAACTGTTGTAAACCAAAGATAAAAAGAAATATTTTGAAAGCAGTCAGATAAAAGCAATACATTAAATACACACAGAATAGAACTAATTACTCCTGACTTCTAATCAGGAAACAAACAAACAAAAAAGCAAAACATAGGCCAATGGATAAAGTAACGAAACCTTAAAGTACTGAAAAATTAAAACTGTCAATCCTGTAATTTACATTCATTGAACGTATCCTTTGAAACAAGGATAAAAAGAAAACATTTTTCAGAGAAATGAAAGCTAAGGAAGCATACTTGCACTATAACAAATGATAAAGTTCTTTACAAATGATAATAATATCAGAACAAAACTTGGAAATACAGGAAGGAATAAAGAGCACTAATTGTCAAATTCATACATGGATAAATATTAAAGATTGTGATGCTCTTTTGTTATATACTAATGAACAGCTACTCCGATTTCCCTGGTATGTCCTCAAAATACTTAGCCCAAACACCAGCTTCTTAAGCCATCTCACCAGGACATCCTGGTGGTTCTGCCACAGCCATCAGCCCTGTGCTAGTGTCTCCATCACTGATTAACAGCCTCACAAGGGCATCCTGGTGAACACTGCCTAGCATACTGATGTGAATCACTAAGCAGTTCCTCAACACATCGGTACCGAAAGCTTCGGGTAAAGACCGAAGAGTGAAAACATTTTTACTTTACTCATCCCTATAAATAATTACCAAAAACAAAAAAAAAAGATTAATATATAGGAAATTAAAAATCTAGATCTTCAATAATGTAAATGACAAAGAAAAACATCCTGCACAACTCCAGGTTACAAACTTCCAGTAACACCCCCTCTCACAGTCAACTCACACACCTCAGCAGATTCTGGACGGGTGTATGCCTCAAGCCTGGCCAGTTACATTCTCCACCTGTTGATGTGTGAACCAGCAGACACAGGCCACACTGGACTAGAGCCTCAGCACCAGGCCTTTTGCTGGAATTAGGTTCATTTTCTGGGACAGTTGTTGAGCCACTGCTGGTCATTGTTGCCACCATATGGGGGAAGCCAGGCTGAGCATGAAGCCAACACAGGTGAAAGTAACAGAAAACACTCTTTAGAAAAGAGTATAGATATGGGACTTCCCTGGTGGTCCAGTGGATAAGACTCTGCGCTTCCAATGTAGCAGGCACAGTTTCGATTCCTGGTCAGGGAACTAAGATCCCACATGCCAAGTGCCATGGCCAAAAGACATTTAAAAAAATTTTTTTAAATTAAAAATAAGAGTATAGACTCATGATATTACTGAGTATCTGGATCCAGACATAATTAGAATCACTGATTCAGTCAACTTTTTCTGTTTGACATATTTTGAGTTATTTTGCTTGAAGCCCAAAGAGTCATTGTTAGGACAGCATCCAGGGAGAAGCTGGATTTCACATTACTTCTTTTTTGCAATACTCACTGCCAGAGCAGAGAGAATCACATCCATGATGGTCCTATTCAATGTTGTCCAAGATGGACATTTTCAAGGGTGTGAGAACACGCGGAACCCAGCTTCCATGGCTCCTTTTGCAGACAAAACAAGTCAAAATTGAACAAAAAGACTACTTGACAATTACACTCAGTCAAGCAAGAAATGAATTGAAATAAAGGACTTTGTTGTATACTTAAATGGATTTGCTGCTCTCATAATTCCTTTCTCCAAGACTTCTTTATTTTTAAAACTAAAAATCTGTGGGAAGTATGGATACAGAAGGGAATGTACTAGTCACATTATTCTTTCATTGTCAGCATTTATAGCAGTGTTTGCAGTTGGCACAATAGGACTTTAACGATCGGTCTTCACACGTTCAGGTGTCTTTTAGGTAAATGTGAACATAATAAAATCCCCAGAGCTTCAGATGAGGAGACAAAGGTCTCCCAAGTAAGTTGGTCCCAGAGGTCACACCGTACTTTGGAGAGGCGAGGGGTCCGAGGCCAATCTGCTCCAGGATGAGTATGTGACCTTGGCTGCCTCAGTTATCAGTTGAGGAAATTAGTATTTTCACTTCCAAATTACATTCTATGCACGTGACACTTCCACTTCCATTCCCCAAAGAACTTTCATTTAGTCAGAGAGTGAATGTAAAATGCGATTTTATGTTTCTCTGGAATTGTCACCACATTTTCCCCACAAGAGTGATTCATTTCAAAACCTTCAACTAATGAAGAGGAAAAGGGTGTTGCTGTTATCCACGTAAATATCACGTCTCAGTACATCATCCCAAAGAGCGGCTGAAAAGAGCTTATCCCTCACAGACCTGAGTGACAGTGCATTGAACACGGAGTCCAAAATAATCACCCGGGGCTCGGTGCACTGAATCTGGGAATATCTTGCTTTCCTTGAAATGTTGGTATGTCTCCTAGCCCCAACCCCTGCGTTGAAACTTGCTCCTATCTGTCCCAGGTGGAATTTAATTCCTAATGTTTAAACTCCCCCGAAGCAAAATATGCATGTTCTGTGATTTTGGAAAGTTTTTCTTCCCTTGTGTTAACTGATTGTTTAAAAACAAATGAACCCCAAATCCACCCAGATCAGGTCAATTTCCTCTCCCTGCCATCTGGTCCAGAAAGACAAAAATAGGGAATTTTCCTGGGCTGACTTTACACTCCAGAGGAAAGAAGGCAAACAGTGTGGGAAAATGTCTCGGTTGCGCTGAGGCCTTGGAGAAGACCCAATGGCTGAGCATCCCCTGGGGCGTGGGCTGGAAATGTGATGAATGAGCCGGCCAAGGAGCCCTGCCTCCCTCCCCAGCATATGTTTTTGTACTTTCTTCCTAATATATTGCAGGATTACTGCTAAGGCGTGGACGGTTCTGGAACTCCTCCCCATCCCTTAAGACTCAGCCAGCCCACCCCACGTTTTACTTGAAACATAAACTACTTGGAAAGACAAGGCCCTCGCGATTGTTATAAGGGTGCAAATCATTAACAACGAAGGTGCACCTGCACATCATCTGGAGCTTTCCAAATGGCAACGAGTTTCACATCTTTTAGGGGGAAAAAACGGAGAACAGCACCGTGTTTCACGGATAAGCGACAGATCCAGAACATGTAGGAGCGTGTGCACCCGCACTTAGAACCGTATCAGGATTTCTTTAAAAAATTGTTTCCTGAAAAAACACATCTGCCAAAAACTTTCCCATCCATTATAATAAATGTGGAAAATGTCATCCTTAGGTTTCTGAGCTCTGAGTAATGATTGCATCAAAATAGTGATTTTAGTACTTCTTTGAATTTTCCAACGTTTTTTGAGCCTTTTTTATGGGTCAGTGAAGATTGTTTTTTTTTTTAAACTCTCAGAGACAAAAAGCTATTTTTGTTCAAAGTTTAATGAACTCAAAAATCTAGGAAACTGGATTTCTGTTTAGATCTGCATACGGTTCCTGCTGGTCCACACAAGAAAGTCTACAGGGGAGGAGAGGAGATCCAAATATTAGGTTTCTGATGCAAAATCTACAAAAGCTAAATGTTCAGAATTTCTCTCAAGCAGTGAAGTGTCAAATCAGACAGGAGGAGCAATTCCCGAAGTTGAGTTTTTTCAAATGCAGTAGGTAAAGGGAAGGGACAGAAAGGTGTGCTCTGGCCATGGGGTGTTGCCTTGTACACAGTGGTGTGTGTGCAGCCTGGGGCTGGTCTACACCGGCCCTCCTGCTCTGCATCCCCAGACACTTGCACCAGTAACCGAGACAGGAGAGGCCCACAGAACAGGTGAGAGCCAGGGGCCAAAGGCAAGAGAATGTACTCCGCAGGAAACCCAGCCCATTGCAAACACGCTCAGATGCCTTAGGAAACTCATCTGCACACAGTCAGGGTGGTTGGCCCCTATTTCATTGTTCACCTTTTCACAGCCTCCTGTGTCTGCCATTTCAGGTGGCCTCACTTTCCCTTTCTCCTGTCAGCCCCTCCACCTGCCACGCACCCTCTAGGAATCTCGATGGCTTGTTTGATGTCTGGGTCATGTGGGGTCATCACTGCCCAGGGAGCCTCATGGGTCTTACCACGTGAGTTTTCCTCGAGGGCAGAAAGGGCGTCTGGGACCCATTCCATGTTGCCTTTCCTCCATCAGCCATTGTCCTCTCTTGCTGCTCCTGGACCGGGGAGGAAAAGAAAATGGGAGCTGGAATTTAAAGCTTAAATTGGAGGGAGGGAATTAGAAGAAGTAAAAAGAAAGAGGGATTAGAACCCAAATAGTGTCAACTCTGCCTCTGAATCAGATCTAACCACCCCAATCAGTTCTATTCATTCTAATCCCACCAGTAATTAATTTATTTTGAGCAATAGTAGTAGATATAATTTGTTTAAATTTTATGCAGATAATCTAAAAATTTCCAGCTGATGTAGCAAAACATACAGACAAAAACTCATAAAAGTCACCACAGGGATGAACAGAGCTGCATTCACACGTGAAGCCATGAACTGTGGAAGACACTGGCAGGGTACACCCTGAGACATCTGGTCAACCCCTCGGTGCCTCAGTTTCCTCATCAGGGAATCATGGGTAACACAGCTCTCAGCCTCCTTGGTGGTTATGGGGATTAAAGGACTGTCTATGGGAAGCCCATGGAACACCATTTGATAAATGGTGTTGGCTTCTCCTATTGCAGGAAGTTGCTGGTTAGCCTTTAGTCCCCAGATACTTGCTGTGCTTCAGGTAGGGCCCTGCACAGAGCCCATCCCCATGAGCTTCTGCTAAATAAATGAGCTCAGAGCATAACTTTGAGAGCTGATGAGAGCACGCTGTCTTTACAGCTTTGCCAGGTCTCACTTCTGTCCTACAAAGAAGCCACCACAGTGACCAGTACAGGAGGGTTGGGCAGTGGTGAGGGTAGAGTGTCCATATCCCATCTCCTACGAGGAACTGGCCTCTTCTAAACCACCGGGCAGGCTTGCAAAGGAGGAGCCGCAGGCCAGCGGTGGCAACCACTGAGACTCTTTGGGATTATTCAAGGACAACTTCCAGACAAACGTTCCAATGTGCTGCCCACATGGAGACAGGGAAGGAAGGCAGATGGTGGGAGGCATCGTTAACTGATGGAGTTCTGGATGAGGTCTGGGTCTAGATTGGGGGCTTACTTGCTGCTAAACGTACGGACAGTAGCTCAGAGCCTGCATCGGGATAAACGGGAGGGCCCTCATTTCCTTCCAGATGGAGAAGGGCACTTTGGGGCAAATGCGTTGCCTGGCCTACAGGTTACGTGTGGTGTGTGATCCCATGACAGAAGCACCCTAGCGGGGGATGCATTTACTCCTGGCTTTTAATTCATTGCCCCTCTTTAGCTTCAAGGTGCCAGGGACAGAGGCGACTTTGGGTTTCCGGTGCTTTGTGCTCGTGCGTCCTCCCAGCCTGGAACATTCCAAAGCCGTAAGAGGGAAAGGAGTCACCAGAACAACCATTGGCATAGTAGTTTTTTAAAACAATCCATCCCCGGAAATGAAATGAGGATTCCAGATCCCTGTGGCAATAAACTAGAGCCCACACCCCCCTTTTAAAAATGTAATGTTCCCCCTCTCCCCCAAAATGTTTATCTTATCTGTTTTGAAGACTTAAAAGGCAAACAACACAGTAATTATCGTCAGGAAAATGGGAAGTATAAGAGCCAGAGAGAATGAGTCATACTTCTGTTTTCTTTTGTTCCTACCATAACTGTTTCCTTTGGAGGCATCTGAGTCACCGGTTATTAATTTATCTCGATGTGATTTCCAGCTGCTGATCACGTGTTAAACCATCCAAGAAGGGGAACAAGAGAGGGGTCTGGGGACCAGAACTTTCCTCAAAGTGAAAAGCAGGTATTTAAAGTCACGAACCCTGGCACCCACGTCCCCTGGCAACCCCCGCTGCCTCTCTAGGAGGTGCCCGACCCAGCAAGTGATGAAGGGGAATCAGCCGGAGAGTGGAGTTTGCCATACGTGGGGAAGGAGCCTGGGAAGTTGAACACCTCGGAGTCAGCTCTGAAGCCAGACAGGGCGAAGGAGAGGAAGCCCACGGCTAGATGATTCCAGGTGGGAGCCTGCTGCCTTGTCCACAGACGGCTACCTGTGCACCTACGGTGTGCTCTGCCCTAGTTCAAAAGTGACGACAGCACAAACACCACCTGGACTCATAAGGGCCCCTTAGCACCTTGTATCAATAGCTGGGAAGAGTGGGAGTGACCCTGGGTGTGACCTTGGTGTGAAAGGGCCGAGTGTTTCTGGTCTGGGGACAGAGACCCACCCTTTCCTTGGGCTTCCACCTCTCACATTAGCTGCCTGAGAAAATCACTTGAAATCAACATGCAAAGAGCCTGTCTAAATTGGGAATAATGGCACCTACCCCAGCAGGAAGGGAAAGAGCTGGGGAAACATCCATGTGGAATACCCACACGGTATCCACATGGAAAGGCAGCCTGAGATCAGCCGCCCCACGTAGGTCGAGGTCAGATGAGGATTTTGGAGACTCAAGGAAGGGAAAGATTGCTTCTAAATTTGGGGGATGGGGTGTGCAAAGGAACCCTTTGGAGGGGGCAGGTATGAATTTGGGGTGGGTCTAAGGAGGGGAAGGAGAGCTTGGGGACAGCAGGAGCAAAGGCACAGAGACAGGAAGGACTTCCACATTCACAGGGTAGACCAGAGTGGCTGAGCCCTCGGCTTCAGGAAAGAGACGAGGTGGGACTGGAACATGTCCGGCAGCCAACTGAGGGCACAGGTAAGGGAATAGTCACCTACAAGGTGACTATCGGGCCACCGAGGAACAGAGACTTTGGCTTTGTTGCCTTTAGAAGTGAATTTGATGTAAGGCATTCACTTATCAACAGAGTGCGTACAGAGTGGGAAATGGCCCATCTTGGTTCATAGCAACTGATATTATAAAGCTTCTGGGTTGAAATTGTGTCAAGGAGAAACGAAAGATTGCCATCCCCTCGCCCAGTTCCGCAATCTCTTTCCTCCCACTCGGTGTGGGGTTAGCGCCCCTGGGGACCCTGGAAGGCAGGGTCCCTGTCCTAGTGCTCTGTGTGTATCAGGGACAGTTGACGGACGGGGTAGTCTTGGAGGGACTTGAATTTCAGAGTGACTTCAACCCCTTTTGTGCTGGTCCAGCGACACACAAAGTCTCAGGGTGTAGAATCCACTTTGTAGTTCTCTCTGTGTAAACACGACACACAAACAACCTGCCTAGAGGCCCTGATGGGTCACCAGGCGAGCCGGGTCCCTCTGCAGTGGCTGTCAGTGGCCAGCGGGGGCCAGGCTCTGGGCTGTAATAACGTGATCGCAGGCAGGACGGCAGCCGCCATGCGGTGTAGAGGGAATATGGTAATATTCTGAAATGGCAATTCTCCTAAATAAATAGCACATCAACTTACTTAAACCTAATCATAAATGGTACAAATTGGGCCCATGTGCAAACAGAAACCTGAGCTCGACTCCGGAGTTAAAGCAGCCATTGTCTCTTTCCTGACCTGGGCTCGAAAGCCTTGCGTGTCCGATTACATCTGTTAAAACGATTTGAATGCCAGCCCCGTATTTTAATTATAAGTATATAAAAATTTTTAATAAGACGGCATTCTGGGCTTGCTAAGCATTTCAAATGCTCTTTGGGGGTGCAGCGGGTAGAGGAGAATTCTGTGTGCCCCAGACCCAATGCCAGCATCTAATGATTGAATGTTTTCCTGCAATAAATTGAAAAACTCTGGTTTGTAAAAATGGATCCAAATCGCTTGGCATTAGAAAGGTAATTTGTTACGTGGCTTCCAACGTGTTGGACCTTGGTGAGGAGCTGCCATTGCCGAAGAAAGGGAAAGATACAAGAGGAAGCCCGAGTCACCTCACTCCGCCCCTGAGAATGGTCTCCACCCGCCCTCCCCCTGCCCTCCCCTCCCTCCCCCTTGCCTCACTTTCTCACGGCTCCAAAAAAGAGGTTCTGCCGCCCAAAACAGGGCTGGGGGTGTCTCAGGGCTAAAGCCAGCTCCGAGCCACCTTCTCTGTACCTCTCTAAACCTCAGGCCTGCTTAATTATGATTAATTGCCACATGGATAATCAGATACAGTTTCAAAAGGTTGGAAATGACATTCCAAGGACACCAGGGAAGACGCGAGATCTTTCTTTGTTCGAGGGAAGAAAAGGCAGGTCCCTCCCTCAGCCCCATAACCTTTTCTTATTTTAACAATTCCAAACAGAATTAATACCGTCAGTATATTGTTCCCACCCCAGGGAATTGAACTTCAACTGTACAATTTCTGCAGCTGTCAGTGTTTCAGACCTCCTGTCAATAATGCAATGTTGGGGTGCCCTTCTGCTTGAATGAAAGCAGTTTCAAGTTTCTGCTTTACGTCTGTGCTTTCTGGGTGGTGGGACATGATGAGAAAGTACAAAAAAAAATAATAACCGCAGTTAAAACGCTTCCACTCTTGACTTAACTGGATCAAATGTAATAGACTTCAGTCTTTTCTCCTGACTTCCTCTGCTTGTTTTAGAAAACACTGTGAAAAGTGCAGGCGATTCTGTCTTGCCAGCTCTTCCCTCCATTTAAAATCCCTTTGGCTAAGTCAAGGATCACAGTATGTCATTTCCAGTCTAACAGAAGTGCGGGGCCGCTCAGCTCCTATTACCAGGAGGCAAATCCCTCGGTTCCCGGCGCCAGGGTTGCTGCACTTGGCTCCCATCCCAGTATTGTTCCCTCATTGCATTCCAGAGGCCTCTCTGCGAGTTAATGTTTGCCCTGGGAGGTCCAAATATCCAGCAATCAGCACTGAACTTTTCTTTTTGTTGAGAATTGTAGGTTTCAAATGCAATCACTGGCTTTACAGAAAAACTTACAGGTGAACACAAAAGCACTAATTTACATTTTATGCACAAACAGTAATATTTGTAGCAGTTTCACCATGTGTGCCCATAAAAGAGTTTTAGAAGATGTCTGGCTTTTTAAGACTTTATGGTGGCTGGAATTGGTTTACCAATTTAAGGGCCGTCATTTTATTTTAGTTTTTAAACTCTGAATAGCATAAAAATATTTTATCCTAGAAGGCTAACGCTCCATACACGCTGCGTCGTTAATACATGTGCTCACGTGGGAAACAGCCTTCAGAAAAGGCTAAACTAATTTGAACCAGTTTCAAGCGCACAGCATTTAATTAAATCACATCTTCAGAATGGATTGTAAAGGTTGGGATTTTCAGAGCACGTGGACCATGCTCAACATCTTGGCCGTGGTCCTGCACAGCTCTGCCAAGATGCCCACGACTAACGGGCCATGATCGGGACCAATGTTTCATGGAGTTTTGCACAGGATTTCATGCCCGATGGAAACACCAGGGGGATGCGAGGTTTGGACCCTCCCGAGCGCTGCATAGACCCTCGGGCACAGCCAAGTGCTACTCAAGGGCACAGCCAGGCAAAGCCCCGGTTTACTCCGGTCCCAGCAGTGGAGCCACTGGAGGGCCGCCCCGCTTCCCGATCAGGGAATCTGGAGCCAGGGCCACTGCACAGGGCACTGACGCTGCAGACCACCCCTGTCCCCCACCCCAAGGACCCCTCACAATCCAGAAGCTTCAGCACAAGCTGAAGGAAATCGTGGTGGTGAGGCTCCAGCGTTTCCTGGGAGGATGCCCTTGGAGCCGTGATGCTGAAGGCTTAGTCTCCCTGGAATGGAGGTAAAGGCACAATGCCGCTCTCTACCGGCCCAGAGGACAGACTGGCGGAGGGTGGCTGCTCCATGACACAATCCCCCAAGGGTTTCCGGGCTTGATCCCAACACGCAGAGGACAGGAGTAGAAAGAGCTCTCTTCTCCTCTGCCCACGGTCACCCCCAGCACTTCCTCTCTTCTGATCCGTTAGTGTTTTTCTGAGCCTCAAAATGTAAACAAAGACAACCCCCTTGTTCTCTCTCACTCATCAGAAACTTAAAAATGAAAAGAAGCCTTGTTTGGACTGTTCTCCCTCACGTTGATTTCACTCCATTCTTTGGAAAACCACAGCTTTAGGAGAATGACCACAGCATTGCTCTCACTTTTCCCCAGAGCTGTCTGTTCACTTTCTTTTGCGTGTTATGTTCCTCTTGTCCAGATAGATGAGAGAGGCACAAACCAGTGTCCCCTGCAAGCTGGTGTCCATCCCTCCAGTGCAGCTCATCCCCCACTGTTTCCAAGCTTCCCAGTGGCCCCCGGGAGAGTGAGGAATACCCCCCGTGCTGACGGTCCTCTGTAGCATCCCTGACCTGAGTATTATCCATGTATACTTACCTCACCTGCTATACTCACCTCCTATGCTTACGTCCTCACCTCCCACATACTCACCTCCCGTATACTCACCTCCTACATTCACCTGCCATATGCTCACCTCTAATACTCACCTCCCATACTCACTTCCTCACCTGCTATACTCACCTCCTATACTTACCTCCTCACCTCCCATATACTCACCTCCTACCCGCATCTCTAATAGTCACCTGCTATATTCACCTCCCATATGCTCACCGCTAATACTCACCTCCCATATACTCACCTCCTATACTCACCTCCTCAGACAGTGGACCCCTTCAGAACAGGGCCTATGTCTCAGTCATCTCCCTCTCCCCCACTCCCTACCACCTCCTTCCCAGGACTAAACAAGAAATCTGGAACCAGAGGAGAGAAAGCCCTTAATCATGGTTTGGTAAAAGAGTACAAAAGCCCAAGTAGATTTAGGGCATTTACCCTTTTTTGGAAGAAGCATTTTTAACAGCCTTTTTCATTTTATTCTTTGTAGACCCATCCAGACCATCACTGAGAGGGGAATCCTTGCCTGGTTCCTTCATTCTTTAATTCAAAGTCTTTACTGAGCCCTTCTCTCTGCCAAATACCAGAAGGTCAGGGAGAGAAGTGGCCAGAGGAGGTGTTATGAACCTGAGGGCTATAAAACATAGCAAAATGCAAAAGTGGGGAGGAATGAGTAGTGGTGAATCACCAGGATCCCCACTGTGATTTGAAAGCATAATTAACTTGCTGGTAAGCCTCCAAGGGGGCCAAAGGAGCCCAACCCATCTAGAATTTTCTGCAGTGTTGTACAAGATTACACCGTGCTGCTAAAGAGGGGGGTCCAGGGCCCAGAAGCGTGTCAAGAGCAAGAAGACAGGAGCGAACGAAAGTCAAAGGATGGCCTCAGCCCTTTCTCACCCTCTGTTACCCAAACCTAAACCGAACTGGTTCTGCTGTGTCCCAGAACATCAGGAAGGACTGAGAAACTCATAGGCCAGGATTTCCAAAGCCAAAACAGACCAATGTGATGCACCTAGTGGATTGCAAAGGGCTTAAACCAACATACAGGTTGAGCTAATCATTTGTTTGAAATGTACTCGGGCTGATTATGCTAAACTATGATCAGATTCATGTTTTATTATGCCGTATTAAGACGATTTTAAAATAGAGCATATTTAATGACTGTAGAGTCAGGGGTCATGAACTCAAATGTCCATGGGGCAGACGGGTAAGGTTAAGGCAAAGTTAGCGAAGCCAGCTAGGGCTCGAGGTGGGAGAGGAGGGGTGGCAGGGCCACACGGAACAGAGGCCAATGCCCCAAGCAAGGCTGTTCCCAGGTGGGGATGTGGGCCCCGAGTTCCCAGGGCTTAGCTCTGTTTTGGTTGATTTCATGTGTCAACTTGACTGGATCACGGGGTGCCCAGATATTAGGCTCAGCATTTCTGGGTGTGTGTGAGGGTGTTTCTGGATGAGACGGACATTTGAATCTGTAGACTGAGGAAAGCAGACTGTCCTCCCAGTGTGGGTGGGCCTCAGCAATCCGTTGAGGCCCTGAATAGAACAGAGGGGAAGAAGAGAGATTTGGATAGATAGGTAGAGATTATAGATACATCTCACATTGATTCTATTTCTCTGGAAAATCCTTACTAATACAAACTCCTTTAAGAGATACCAGAAACCTGCATTTTTTAATGTAAAAGCTCCTAACTTTATTTATTTATTTTTTTGCGGTACGCGGGCCTCTCACTGCTGTGGCCTCTCCCGTTGCGGAGCACAGGCTCAGCGGCCATGGCTCACGGGCCCAGCCGCTCCGCAGCATGTGGGATCTTCCCGGACCAGGGCACGAACCCGCCCGCGTCCCCTGTATCGGCAGGCAGACTCTCAACCACTGCGCCACCAGGAAATCCGAAAAGCTCCTAACTTTAAATGTCAGTTTAAAAAGTTTAGAACATTGTGGGATGAACAGAAATCATTGGCTGATTAGATTAAATACTTGTCTGCCATATTGCAGTCTCTCTTCTAAAGTGTTTGTCGATAATGTTTTAATCAGAATTCTAATGATTTCTTAATTTCAGTCAAGATAATGAATGGTTTAAGGAATTTCTTTTATTTATAATATTTCAAAATTCTCAAATATCGTATTTTAGGTATTTGAAGTCGAAACCCTCTAGCATATGAAGCTATGTAATAAAAATAAGCAACCTTCCCCAATATTTGCTAATCATCCAAATATCACTGCAAGTGTTATTTCCCTTAATTCCTATAGTCACTCTAAGAGATGGGAACCATGATTCTCTTCATTTTACAGATAACGAAATAAATAAGGAAAGTAATTTGCTGAAGCTCACAAGATCACTGCTACTTTCCTGGCGTCCAAAGCTGCGATCATGACCCTGTTCTGCACCCGTAAATAAAGATTAAAGCAACTTTTATTATTTTTTGGGGTGGGGGAACCTTTCTCTTAGCAATTTACAAGTAGTGAACATGAACACAAATATAAGCTTTGATTTCATTTCTTAAATAATTAGAAGCCTGTTTCTTCCCTCATAAACAATTTGCATTGCTCATCTTATAGTTGTTGATATTGGGGGGGTCATTTGAAAGTCATAGCTCCTTAGTTACATACCAGTTCAAGTATAGCATAGCAGAAAATCACAGCTATGTAAGCGAAATACTTCTTAATTTGTATCCCAGCTCTGACATTTGTAAGTAGCGTATATTGGGAAACTGACTTAAGCCAGCCTCTGTTCTCTCCCCTGTTAAATGGGAATATTCCCACCCCAATTTCTGAGTTACTGTCAGGACTAGAAATAATGTACATTAACTGCATCCCAGTGGCTGGCACCTAGTACAGAGTTTCCATTTGTTTCATTATTGGATTATAATTAGATCTACCTAGAGATAGAATGAGAATAAAATTAGGTAAATTAATTTAAAAATACATACGTAGAAAGGTTTGACCCACCGTTTTTCACTTGTAGGAAAGAAGAAGGATTTCTGAACTTACTATTCTCCCAATGGCCTAAACTTGCCAGGAGCCCCAGAATCTTTGTGAATAAGGTATAGGTGATAGCAGCCTGGAGCCAGGACACCTTCGATCCGTCGCCTTGTGTCCTTGAACAAGTCACTTCTTGTCTTTTATGTAAGTCGGGCCCTGAGATCCCCCCCCAAGGAGGAAGGAAGGGCTCCAGCCCTGAGATCCCCTCCAGGGCTTGACAAAGCTCAAATGAGACGTTCGGTGAAAGGCCATTGGATTCTGGAAAGTGCTACAGAGATGCAGGGATGCTGCTATTGCTGGTGCCCTGAAGCACTGTTTCCTGAAATGATGCCAGTTGACGTGAGCACCACGACTTTGGTTTTGCCCGCTTTCGACGCAATATGTGTACTCATGGGCAGTGGGGGAGGAGGGAGGCATCCTTGGATTACAAGTCCAGCCCCTTGTTAGGTTTCACGTGCCTGCATTCATCACGGATGGGCAGTGAGGCTGGGAGTCAGGCTTAGCGTGGGACACAGCGCCTCAGGCTGTGCTGCGGTGCCCAGCTCTTCTGTGTGTTTCCGTTCTGGTCTCATGCCTTGCCCTGTGTGGTACAGAATCCGCCCAGGCTTCGTGTTTTACACCTTTCAAAATCAAGTGTGTGGTTTTACAAACTGCAGTGATGTGCCTACAAGCCAAGGAATGCCGAGGATTGCCAGAAGCCACCAGAAGCTGGAAGGGAAGAAAGAGACAGATTCTCCCTCAGAAGGAACCACCGTGCTGACACCTTGATGTTGGACATCTGACCTCCAGCCGGGAGAGGATCAGTTCCTGCCGAGGACACCACTGGGCTTGTGGTACATTGTCAGAACAGCCTCAGGGTGCTGTGCACGCTTTTCACCAGCTCAGTGTTTCTGGTGCCCTGGTTCACAGTCACCCCTGCCACGTGGCCTCTCATTTCCTGAAATCCCTCCTGAGGGTCATTAAAGAAGAAATTATTCAAACACTTGTTAAACCTGCAAAGAGTTTATTCAAGACGATTGCAATAATGGTTGACTCTTTCAACAGGGGAGAGAGATCGGGCTCAAATACCAAAACGGCAGAGACAGTGGGAGTTTATAACCAAGGAGCAGAGCGAGGGGGTCAGTGGATGGAAAGGTACCAGGAGACGGCCCCAGTGGTGCAGGAAGACTTGCTCATGATGGCCCAAGACTTCTGCATCAAAGGGGGAGACTTGACCAAATTCCGAGGGTGGGGATTCTCGCTAAATTGACTTGGCAGGATTCTTGCTAAGACTAGGCTCTGCAGGCCAAGGGGGATGGGGTCCAAGGTCACGGCCTGGTTGAGAGCAGGGCTCAGAGAAGCCTGCCTAAGGTTTGGTCAAGGAGAGGGTCTTTGTCAGGGGTATGACGTCCCCTGCTCCTGGCCTCTTCTGGGCCCCATCACCTCTGAGCCTGAAGCTGCAGGTGTGGACTCCACTCCCCCATTAGCCAGTAGAATCTGGGCCCCGGGAGGGGCACTCAGTCCACTGTGTGGTATTTCCAGCCGGTGCCCAGTGCCCTGGGAGAATCCCCAGGTCCCGTGGCTCACTCCCCTGCTGATGTTGTGACGTCTGACCTCCTGGGCAGAGGGCGCCCGGCAGGATCTCCTCAGGACCATCTGTCTCCACTCTCCCGTCCTCCATCCTTATTTCCCAGACACAGTGAAGCTAGTGTCCAGTGGTCCTTACCTCACGCCCTGTTCTCACAGCCTCCCAGGTGCGGCAGCAACACTGTCTGGTTTCCAGAGTTCAAAATGCCTCCAGACATCCTCTGTGGCTCCAAGATTCAGTGTCAAGTAAGTGCCCCATTGTTGATCTGTGGGTGATGACGCGCCTGTCCCCGTCTCCTCCTCCTCTCTGCCTGCAATGCCATCCAAGTCGGCTCCCAGCTAGAGCGGCCAAGCTGCCGTCAGGGCACAGAGCGGTTTTCATCCCGTCACTGTAAGTGACCTGTTTGCTCCACTGCACTGAGTGCCCGGGCACAGGCCCACACGTGAATCCTCACCAGGTCACTTTAGCTGCCATTTCAGTGGCCTGAGCTCCCACGTCCTCATCCACTCGATGAAGAGGCGGTGTGGGCGGGAGTGTGGACGTGCTTGGTCAGGGCATCATACAAAGAGTGGTGCCGCGGGCATCCACTCATTTCCCAAGCATTTCTGGGCACATCACACGTGCACAGCATCCACAGAGGAAGACCTGACATCATGGTCCCTGGGGAGTGGGGACAGCAGAGCCCCTCCACAGAGTTCAGCAACCCAAGATGAAGGTGTTCCAAGCAGGGTGACCAGGAAAAAGGTGCTGTGAGCACCGGGCTCCTTGATGTGTCAGGAAAGGAGGGAGAATGCAGTCGGTGGGCAGAGGCGAGGCCAAGACCATTCTGCTCACGCATGAGGGATTCCAGCCCGTTTCAGGGATGGTGAGGGATTTAACACCCAGAGGGACCCAGCTGTTTGCCATCAAAACTCCCAGAGAGACGAATGCCCCCCTCTGCTTGGTCAGAGTGTCCTCTAGGGCTTTGACTCAGAAGGCAGAATGTCAGCAAGAAGGTCTGAAGCAGGGAATGGAGAGAAGGTTGTGGAAGGAACAGAAACAGGGTCTGCTCTGGGAGGCACTGGGAAAACTAGGTACAGACGTGCCCTTTGCTATGGTTTGGCTTCTTCTCAGCATGTGCACGTATTTCTTTTTCAATTAAAATTTAAGAGATTGATCAGTAGTATTTATGACTGATCATGGAATAACAAAATTGGAGAGAGAGAAATCATTTAGGAAATTGACTCAAAAATTCATGGAGAAGGTAACCAAGCCCAGAGTGGGAGGCTGGAATGAGAAAACTCAGGAACTACCGGAGTTCGCTCCCATCTCTGCCCCACAGCCAAGGACAACTGGAACATTCCAAGGGATTCCCCTTGACGCAAGAGGCAGAGAGCTTGACTGCAGTTGAATGAGCTCAAGGTTTGAGTTTAGAACCAGCAAGTGTAAGGGGACTGGGGTGCAGGTGAGGAGCCCAGGTGTGCAAGAGCTGGGGGTAGGGGGCTTCCCTGGCGGCGCCGCGGTTGGGAGTCCGCCTGCCGATGCAGGGGACACGGGTTCGTGCCCCGGTCCGGGAAGATCCCACACGCCGCGGAGCGGCTGGGCCCGTGAGCCGTGGCCGCTGAGCCTGCGCGTCCGGAGCCTGTGCTCCGCAACGGGAGAGGCCACAGCAGCGAGAGGCCCGCGTACCGCAAAAAAAAAAAAAAAGAGCTGGGGATAGGGAAGGTGAGGGAAGAGGAAGGCCAGAAACCGGGTCACAGGAGCCCACAATTACCCTCCACTTCAGCCTCTCAACCAATTTTAGAATTTCTTTTCTGCTTTCTTCCAGGGCAAAGCCATAATCCAGGGCCTCCTGGAGCTCTTCAATGGTGGGATGAATCCACTTTCTAAGCATCCACTCATTATACTGCTGGTTCATTAAGATGTTGAGCATCCCCTCCTTTTCCCAGGCCAAGATCTACCCCCTCCTCGTGTCTGTCTATTATTTCTAGTTCTGCCATTGGGGCACCAAAGAACGTGTCTCTCTTTCCCTCACGAGCACTGTAGTTGTCTCACCCTCTTGCTTACCTCTGCTACACACTTGCTGGTCAAGTCATACGACAATTAACGTGTGCCCAGATCTGAACCTCTCCACGGGCAATGACCTGCAGGAGAACATGGCAGTAAGTGTGGTTAAGGGGAGAAGGAGGGAGGGGGAAGATGGAGGCAAGGAAGAGAATATTTTCAACCACAGCACCCGGGATGGAAGCCAGAGACAAAGATCAGTGGTCGCTTGAAGGGGCTTTCCGGCTGTCAGGGTCTGAACTGTGCTCCCCGAAATTCATACATTGAGGTCCTAACCCGCAGTACCTCACAGTGTGACTGCATCTGGAGATAGAGTCTTTTGAAGATATTTGGACCATTTTTAAAGTCTTTATTGAATTTGTTACAATATAGCTTCTGTATTATGTTTTGGTTTTTTGGCTGTGAGCCATGTGGGATCTTAGCTCCCTGACCAGGGATGGAACCCACACCCCCTGCACTGGAAGGGGAAGTCTTAACCACTGGACCTCCAGGGAAGCCCCTGGAGATAGAATCTTTAAAGAGGTGATTAAGTTAAAGTGAGGTCATTAGGGTGCCCTCTAATCCAATATGACCAGTGTTTTTACCAGAAGAGGAGTTTGGGATACTGACACACACACAGAGGAAAGACACGACAACACAGGGAGAAGACGGCCATCTGCAAGCCAAGGAGAGAGGCCTCAGAAGAAACCAATCCTGCTGACATCCTGAACTGGAACTTCAGCCCCTAGACTTGCGAGAAAATAAACGTCTGTTGTTTCATCCATCCAGTCTGTGGGACTTATCATGACAGCCCTCGCAAACGAATCCATGGGCTGAGGGGACTCTAGCCAGGAGAGGAGGAGGTCATACCACTGGGATCTCCTTGATCTGGGGATGTTTCAGCCCCGAGAGGACCCAACCAGGAAACTTCTGAAGCGCCCCCTGATTCTCTCCAACATTTCTGAAGCAGAGTCATCTGTTGACATGTAAATTGTGAAGAAGTTTCAGGCTACATGGCTCTCCAAGGCCACAGGAATGGCCTGATGAGAGGAGTGCCAGCAATGCCCTGCCGGCCAGAGCTGAGGGTTGGAGAGCGAGGGTGCACGCAGGCTGCAGGAGCAGGTAGCCGTCACCCTGAGCTGTCCACCGCTGTTGCACCAGCACTTTCCCGTGGCTCACACCTCTGGCCACTCGGACAATCCCTTAGGAGCAGCTGACAGAGGAGCAGGGGAAAGTGTAAGCTTTGTTTCCTGATTGCTCACCGTGGTTACTGGGTGCAAGCCGAAATGGGCGAGGATGTCTGCTCGGCAGGCTGGCCCAAGAAGGGCCATGGTAACAGAAAATCCTCCAGGAGCAGAAGTGCAGGCTGTACACCTGGTCATCTCTTTGCGCTGGAGGAGAACTGGCCCATGGCCAGAAAGAGTGGACGAACCCAGTCAAGGAGGAGTGGGGCACAGACACTGGGCGTAAGGGTGTAAGCACAGCATGAAAGCCTTCGTGTCATGAGGCAATACTGTCCCGAGAGCATCTACTCCTGTAGAGGCACTAGACTGCAAAGCACACCGGTGACCTGCCAGTGGACACCAGCCGCCCCAGCGCTGGCATGATGGGCCCTGAATGGAGTGGCCACAGGATGGGGACTACGTGAGCCCACGAGCATAGGTTCTTCTTACCAAGGGTGAACTAGCTACTACAGCCTCCAATGACCAACCTGCCAGCACCAGAGACGACACGCAGCCCTGACAAGGCATTCTTCCTCAGCAAGACCAGCAGATTACTTGGTGGCAAGTTGACTTCTCTGGGTCCCTTCCAAGACAAAGGGCAGATGTACTTATTCTTACAGGAAGGGGCACGTGCTCTAGGCATGGGTTTGCTTTTTCGCCCACAGGGCCTCAGGCAGCACCACTGCCCAGGTGTTCGAGAGGGTTTGACCCACTGGCATTGATCCCCCGAATATCACAAGGGACTGACTCCACAGCAAAGGAATTGTGGGAGGGGTCCATAATATCAGACAGAGAACACCCAGAAGCTGCCAACCTGGTGGGGCACTGGTGTGAGGAAATGATGACCAGGAGGTGATGTCCTAGGAGGATGGGGTGTCAGGAACCCATGGAAGCAAGGACCTTTTCGAGGGGCTGTGTCCCCAGTGGGAAGAATTCATGAGTCAGTAACCATGGAGGTGAGAGGGGCCCAGCTTGCCATCACTCCCACGACCCGCCAGGAGACTTTGTGCGTCCAGTCCCCATACCTCTGTGCTCTGCAGGGTTATTAGGGTCTTGGTCTCCAGAGGAGGCCTACTTTCCCAGAGAGACCCAGCAAAGTCCCATTGAACTCTAAGTTGTGGCCGCCACTTGGCCCTTCGGGGTTCCTTGTGCCTAGAGGCCAGCAGGTGGGGAGAGGGTCATCGTCCTGGCAAGAGAAATGAGCCTGGTCATCTAGAAAAGGCCAGTCTGCTGTGACGCAGCGGTGGGGGAGGAGGATCGTGGCCCCCAGCGACCCCCTTGGGCACCTCTGGTGCTTCCTTGCCCACTTGTCAGGGTAAATAGATGAGTGTCCAGCTCTGCCTGAGAAGCATCTGGACAGAAGCAGCTGTACTCTGAGGTATCGTGGCCTGGGTCATACCACCAGGCCAGCTTCACGGCCAGCAGATGTGCTAGCTGAGGACGGGGGCCACTAGAAGGGGTAGGAGAGGTACTGAGGGTGAGAGCCTTTTGTGGTCCTGGGATGGCCGCAGTGTGGAAGCAGCCGGGCCTCAGCAGGGCGGTAAGGCCTGCCCTGTCAGTCCAGCACGAGGCCACTATCTTGGACCTGAGATAGATTGAGACCTGGCACCTGGGACCCTTTGCTGCAATGCTTGCACCTGGACAAAGGTCTCCTCAAGCAACCAAATACAGAGAAGCTATAAGGGACTAAAAATAACCGCGTGCATGCACAGTCGGGGCAAGTTATGGACAACAAGATACAAAAAGACCCCAAAACCCAACTGCCGCTTCTGAGTAGCCGAGAGCAAACACGGCATCGGTATCGGGAGAAAAGCAGGGAACTGCGCATGCCCGCTGCACTCAACACCACCAAAGGCGGGGGCAGACCACCTACGCCACCGCTCCGGCCCGACCCCTGGACACACCCCTACCCTCGCCGCCGGCCTCGGGGAGCGAGCAAGGGAAACTATTACTTGTTCTCGCTCCCCCTGGCTGCAGCAGGGGCCCCAACGGAGCCTTGCCTGAACTTCTTGTCTGGCCTCGTATCAATTTCTGTTGATTAAGGAAGGCCGAGAACCCTGATGGGTAACAGAGTCAACGTTCAGAGCTGCCGTGGGTGGCTGCAGTCCGGTCCAGCCCCTACTGCAATTCACTTAGCCCCCTCCCCGGTCCTGCTTCCTCTCCATCCTTCTAGAGGGGTCGATCACTAACAAATGGCCGCCCCACCGCTCGCCATCTCAGCAGGGGCTCCCAGGGAACCCAGCCTCCATGCAGAACAAGCAGAAACCGGCCTCGGAGAGGGCTGCATTGCACTGTGTTCCCGCTACATCCATAGTGAGCTGGAATATCATTAAGGAAACAAAGACCCAAAGACGAAGAAGAGACATTGGGCACTTGACGTTGTATATTTACTTACTGTAGAGCCAGGCAACCCCACAGGGGAGGGCTTTCTTCTGTCGTGACGCTTCCGCACACACCTGACTGCGGAGACCTGCTAGTCTGAGGGCGGCGCCCTGGGACCTGTGCACGGGAGCCACGCGGAGTGAGATGGTGACCTGTCGGGGGGTCACGCGTCTGGGGGCATCGACCCATTCAGGGCTGCCTTTCTTTTAGCATGCTCTCTCCCAGGGAAAAAAACAAAACTTTTCACCTTGAGGTTTCAGTTTGCGTGGTTTGCATTTGCACGTTCAAAGGAGGCGCTGGGTTTCTTCAGCCTCTTCCCTGCACTCCCCTTTCTGAGAGGTCCTGTGTGTTTTCGGTCTCCTCTCATTTTCAGAGTCCCCCCCCCCGCCACACACACACGTGTGCACACACACGATTTCCTGTGACTCCAACAAACAAGAAAGAAAACAAAAACCTGGCAGATGCTGACTTTTCCGCTTAACTGCACATATTTTATAGTATTTCTCTCTGTTTTTCTCCCAAGACGCCCACCTGACCTCACTCGCTCTCCAAATTCTCTCCATTGTGGCCAAATGTCACAGATCATGTGAGGCCGTTTCAGCCCATGAAAATATGCTGCCGATGAGCGCATCTGCCCTTTGATCTTAACCCTTGTCTTTCCTTCCACAGCAATTTCTTTTCCTGCATGAAAATCCCCTTCATTAGCGAGGTCTTTCTGACACAGCGCAGAGAGAAAGGCAGCACCTCCTCACTCTGAAGCGAAAGGAAAACAATCAGAGTTATTGGTTTGTATTTGCATACAAAAGTCTCGGCATTTCAACTAGTATTTCAAGAGCTGGGGGAAGAAAACACCCAGCTGTGCCTCCCACAAATAGTCAAAAGACAAAGAACAGGCAGAAGTGATCAGAGCCCTGAATGCCCACCCTAGAACTAAAAAAAAAAAAAAAATTTAAAGAGAAACAAAAGAAAAGATAGCGCCATCACAAAATTTAAACACTTATTTTAAGAATCAATGTGAAGGAAAGACCATTCTTTGGGTATCACAAGCACACACTGAGCTGACTTCATTTTCGCATCAAAGTCTATGTTTTGTTAAGAGGTTTTCAACAGTTTCTGCAAATACCAGCAATTGGGGGGCCATATCTGGTGCCAGGCGCAGCCGGATTCCAAGTTCAAACATGACAAAAATAGTGTTTTGTTCCTAAGATATTTCTACCAGACATCTAAATAGATGTCCCAATTTTAACCTAATTTGGGAGAACTCTTGTGTGATGGTAAACTCCAAAGCTACAGAGTTCTCTGTCTCTAATGGTGCAGAGATGTGGCTGGAGGGGAAGCATTCACAATCGGGCTTCCATGAAACTCGTGACTTTTCCGGGTTTCTCCAGCACCTGTAAATTTGCTTAGCTTCAATTTGCTGTTGTAAGTCTGCGTTCAGCGTTCCTAAATGGGAAAACCACTGTGAACATGAAAAATTTCCTTCAGAATGTCTCTTCTCTGCTACTTAGGACCGGGACCAACTGCTGCTTTTAATCTTATACCCACTGGGATTGTGTGGAACTCTCTGTAAAATTGCAATGTACACAACTCCTGAAATTTTTGAAGTACGTGAAAAACGAATTAAGAATAACTTAAAAGCTCTGGATTTCTCTCCTTCTCCCCCATTTCAAAGACACCTATTGGAACTTCAGGGAAGAGCAACAATGGGGGCATCAGAGGAGATGGTCCGAGGATGAGATGGCCCCTCCCAGACATCCATCTCAGCTGCAGGCTGCATATCCCTTATTATTACTTCTTCGATCTGCAGGACCATTTTGTTCTCATTCTCCAGCTCTGCTAAGATGTGCAAGATGATGCTGTAACATGGAAAGCATGTGTGTACCGCTGCCCACGTGTGAAGCTTATTGTTACGTGTTTTGTCTTGGTTCTCTCTGTACAGCCTAAGTATAAATTCTTCAGTGACATTGAAAGAGTCTGAAACGTTAAGTTCGTAGGACTGCATGGAACGTGTACATATGATAGCACATAATGTTTTACTGTTTGTCTTTTACAGTTGCAGAATATTTTGTTGTTTGGGATACGACCCAGCTGTAGTGATACGTTATTTCCCCATCTCCTTAACAACAGATGCTAACGTCCTTCTGCTAACCTCTGCCATTATGTAGATGGAACCACTCTTTGTGGCTCTCCTGACTAGTGACTTTTGGAGCCGTCCTAGGAAGGAATCAAATTGGCTCTTATTAATTTTTTTTATTGTGGTAAAATATACATAACATAAAATTTAGCACTTTAACCATTTTAAGTGTATAATTCTGTAGCATTTAGGACATTCACATTGTTGGGTGTCTTATGGTTTTTAATACTGTCTACATATTAATTTATTGAGCCCGGCTCTGGGCCAATAAAGGAGTCATGACCTTTGTCTTCTTATACTTTGGTGCAGTTGACGTCCAGCTGCTTTGATCTTGATAAGAAGGAAAGAAGAGGGCAGGTGGGCAAGGGTATGATTTTTGATAAGATGGTCAGGGAGGACCCCTATGGGAAGGAGTCCTAGGTCTGAGATGTGAATGATGAAGAGGGCCAGCCCTCACAAGGTCTAGAGAGAAATTCCATGAGTGTGAAAAAGACCAACGGAACGCTTAAAGTTAAGGAAAAAGGACACACAGCAGAGGAAGTTGGAGGGTGGGCAGGAGTCCGATCATGGCGGCCATTGTTGGAGGCCACGGTGGACGTGCCTGGGTGTCACTGGAATACAGAGTGTTCAAAATTATGGGGCAGCTGAGACCTCCCAGGAAAAGAATCAGCATCTATTTTTAACGGGCACAGAATAATCAACTTGTCTTGGCCTGTGACCCTGGATAAGTCCCTACTCTGGTTTCCATCTGAGGATCAAGGAGGTTGTCTTTGGATGGTGCCAAGGCTCCTTTCCAGCTGTAATGTTCAAAGACTCTTTTTTAATCTCCTTCCAAGGGTCTCATCCTTCACACACAGAGATGCTTGGAGCCGTCCACTGAGCGATGGCTCCTGGCTGGAAGGCAGTCATCTAGAAAGCCGCTATCACTCTTGAAATTTACCAAGGACAGAATTCACCACGGGTAAGAGGAGAAAGTCAGTTTCCTCGTAGGAAAACAATGTTCCTCTCTTATTCTTGAGGAATATCGTGGTTGTTGTTGATGGTGGTGGTAAGGATTGGGGGTTGAGGAAAAAGGGGAAATTGAACAAGGATGGGTCACAAAGTATTACTTCTCCAAGTGTTCTCAGTAGCTAAGGTCTAAGTCATCACTGTCTCCCTCTGAAACTTCCCTCTGTCTCTTACACCCACCACTCTTCTCCAATCTTTCTCAGCTCCCAGGGGACCATTAACAGTGAACCAGTAAGATAAGCAGGGAGCTAGTTGGAAGCAAATCAATCTCAGAGTTTATTAAAAAAAAAACAAAAACAAAACAAAAAACAGCCATTGCCGAATATTTATTAACCCCTCAGGGAAAAAACTTCCAACAACCATATAAATTCCCTTGGCCTTTGGCTCTGAGCAAACATACCAGAGATTCAAAAATGAACCTGGTTTTAAGCTAGCCAGATTTTCTTGTGTCCAATCCATGGCCATCACACTGATAAGGGTTTCGGGGTCTACAGTTCAGAAAACTGAAGAGATAAAACTTCCCTCAAAACCTAAGTGTTTTTTTTAAAAGAATATTTCCTTTGGTATTTCCTGATGGCTCTTGAATTGACAAGATGGCACTTGTGCTGGAGTCACATAGATGTGGCTGCAGATCTTAACTTGGCCTCTTCCAGCAGTGTGGCCTTGAGCAGTTCCTAGGCCCCTCAGAGCCTGATTGCTCCTATATAAAAAGGGGACAGTATCTTGGGGCTCCTGTGACTGTGATTGCTCCCATCCCTCTCAGAATCTGTGTTAATGTTATTATTTTTACTAGTAGAAGCTGGATTCCTCAGGATCCCCTAGTCCACCAAAATGTAGCCAATTTATTCAGCATAGGCTATCGTTGGCTTTGACAGAAGTTTCCTTGCATTCCTATTGTTCCCAGGACAGTGTTTGGTAGTGGGGACGGGCTGATCATAGCACGAAAATTTGAGCTCAGAACCACCTGGCATCAGGGCACCACATTCCTTCAGTGGCTTCTTGTGTTGGAAAAGGAGTTGTGAAATCCCACGAAGTTTGAGGTGGGCTAACATCACTTTGCCTACAAAGGGAGTAGGATATTAACAAGCATGGGAAGAAATGGTCCACAGACATGGCAGTTGGCATGGCCTCATGGGTCTGCAGCCAATGCTGGGGCACAGCTAGGACTGAGTATCACAGCCCTGAGAGCCACCAGCCCATGGAGCTGAGAAAACCACAGGGACAGGGAACCAAGCAAGGGCCTAGAGTCAAGGTCTCCGCCCTACTGCTCGGCAAACAACTCAAAGCCCCCCACCCGCCGTAAAGGTTGCCCAGTTCTGCCCTCTTCAGCCCCATGCGGGGCCCTGGCTTCAGTTCTATGTAGGGCACCCCCATCCCCACTGTGGGTAAAGTCCTGTGGGGAGCTCACCCACCAACAGGGCAAGCGCCAGTGCCCACATGTGCAGACACAGCTTCCACTGCCAGTTCAGGGCAAGCGCCACGGTGCTGTGACCTAGAGAGGGTGCCTAGGAGGTCTTCAGGAGCGATTGCTCGAGGAATGCCAAGAACACCTCTTAAAAGAAGGGAGACTGGAACCGGCCTTGCAGGCTCCCACTGGCAGATATGGGAGAAGACCCCAGGAGAGGGAGGAGGGGGACCCCTGGGGAATAACAGCCTGAGCTGGCCAGGACCCCTCGGAGATCTCTTCCAAGTTTTAGGGGTGGAGTGGAGCATAAGACAGCCGAGACCCTCCCTGGAAGGATGGGTGGGGTCGGTGTGCTCGGCCCCGGGCGTCCCCGGGAGTCCCGACCAGCAGGACAAATCCTTGTGAGTCCGAGAGGAACCTGTAGGGGTTGAAAAGAGAAGAAGGGGCAGGAGACGCGAAAGAATGGAGGCAAGACAAAATCCTGATCAAGCCTCAAACCTTTATTGCTGCAGTAGCTGTATTTATACAGTACAGAGAAAGGGGGGGCGGGAATCCAGAATAAGGGAAGTACTTGGCAATTATCATTGGTGCTGCGTGGCGTGCGCGGGCTTTCGTTGGAAGCGCGGGCTTTCGTTTTTAGGCGCGGGCTTTATCTCATTAAGCAGAAGAGAAGCAGGATGTCGGCCATCTTCTAATGGCGAAAACTTCTTGGCTCCCAACAGGTCGGGAAGGCCTGGAGACAGATACCAGCTAAGACACAGATCAACCATTGCCTTGAGTATTGAGATGGCCGAAAGCCAAGGAATGAGCCACGGTCCCATCCCTGAGAGTGTCAGGGGAGCCTCTGTGGATCTGAATGTCCAGGGGGACACCTGAGTGCTCTGTGGGACCAGTGAAGGGCAGGGAGCACCTTGGCTTGTCCGAGGAACAGGAAGGAGGCGGTAAGATGGCTCTGTGTGGGGACAAGATGGGGATGAGGGCACAGGGCCCTGTGAGTGTTTGCCTTGGCTCTGGGAGTGATGGAGCCTTTTAGGCATCACATGACCTGATACGCATCTGAAAAGAAAGTGTCTCCTTGACTGCCCCGTGGACAGTGGACGCTGGGAGGACACAGAAGCCGGGGTCCAGTTCGGAAGCCGTCGCGGCTGATCCTGAGAGAGTCTGGGGACCGGCAGCTTCAAGGAGACAAAGCCTGAGGCAGGACGGTGAGGAGGACCAAGGGCCACACCTCTGCTTCACAGGCCCTGACGAAACCGTCTCCACCTGCGCATCATGTGTGAAGTCACCATGGTTGCTTCATTAGCACGCTTTAGAGGGCTCCTCCAATGGGCTGACGGGCTTGTTCGGAGCCAGCGTGTGGGATCTTCATCCAGGATAGTGCTTTGCCAGGTTCAGGAAGTTCTCAGGGAGGGTTGTGAACTCTATTGGGCCACTAAGAGTGGTCCCGCATCCTTGGGGAAGAATCCACGCAACTGGGCTCTGCTGAGGGCATGAACTCATCCCGGTTCTTATTTATCCTAGAGGAGTAATAGTGTGATTCTCTGTAGAATCAGTGAGTGTAAACCTGTTCTAGAATAATGTATTTTGAATATTGCTATCACGCTATTCTAAACAGAGATGGGCTGATATTCTGAAGGACACTAGTTATGCACCTTTAAATTGCCCCTTGATATTTCTAAGGATGGTTTCTAGTCGAATCTTCAAGCAAATCACTGAGCTAAAAAAATAATAATCAATTGAAGATGCCCTTTGATATTAGTACTAACCGTTTTCCCTGTCGCAGTTTAATTAAAATCATGTACCACTAGTGTGTCTTAACCTAATCACTATTTTCCAGATCTACACTGAGAAAATTAACCTTCACAGCTTTTTTTTTTCCTCAGTCTTTTTTCAGTTTACTTAACAGAAAAAAAAATCACAACTTACTATAAATTAAAAAAAACCTAAAAACCTAGCTTAGACATTTCTCTGCTTTACACTGAGAAAACCTTTTCAAAAGTACAAGATTTTGCAGGAAAATTTAGGCAAATTTAAAGTATCATAATCATGCATAGAAACCTTGATTATGTCAACCGAACATAAACGCCTTAACACCTTCAATAATTAATCGTAACATGAGATTTGGTTACATATGTAAATTTTTAGCAACAGCTAAAAGCACAGACGACGTAGATTTAAAATACATCAGTTACTTATAAGGCATTTACTTCTTACAGGGTGTAAAATATTTTTAGATTTTTGGGGGTTGGTTTTTGGTTTTGTTTTGTTTTGGATTAAGTGACAGGAGTTCTTTGTTTCCAAATAGGATAGAGACTTCAGAGAAGTTTATTTTGCCAGTATTGCTCTGTAAAATCTCAAACATAAAGAAATATAAAAGGAGAGATGAAGTTAAAAACTTTCCCCACATCAAAAACCTAGAATGATGCTAAAATGTCATCCAAAAAAAAAAAAAAAAAATTCGTGTGCCAGACACAGCCTGCCACTCTAAAAGATTTATAAGACCTCGAGATAAATTATAAGGGATTTGTGGACGTTGCGTACATCGATTAAGACATCAAGCACTATGTACCAACCAATAATGAATGACTTCATGCTGGCAGATAAAACTTTGTGATATTTAAAATTACAGACTTGAAAGTAAGTAAAATTATCCCTAATTACGCAGAACGGAGTAGCACCTTAGCAGTAAACACGGTAAGCACCTCAAAAAGCGCTAATCATTTTAATTAACATTTTGGAGTTTCCTTCCACCTCTTTTCAAGGTCACCTCCTCGTTCCTGGAGGGGCAGCGCTACAGCTGCTGGGGTACCAACTTCCATCTCACTCCTGAATGCAAGGATTAAGCAACAAGAATATTTTATAGGACTGAGTTTTAAAAACAAGTTTATTGTGGACCGAAGTAAATATGGAATCGTGGCAGCCCGTTAGCAATGATTTAAAAATGAATTGCAAATCTAATTTTCCATCCTTGTTAAGACTGTAACTTGTCTTTACCAACTCCCTCAATTGGAATCATGACATATGCCTGAGCTGTTGAATATTCAGATGATAATCCAAGTCTAGGAGAGTTTAGCCATCAATGCCGCAAATGAATCTCATGCATAACACAACCTATCTACATAGTATTTGTATTCTCTGTTGAGTGCCGATTAATACATTCATTTGTTCAAGATTTATGATTTTGCTAAACTGTTTTCTCTCTTTTGTAAATTAAGAAACCAGCAAGGGCTTCCCTGGTGGTGCAGTGGTTGGGAGTCCGCCTGCCGATGCAGGGGACATGGGTTCGTGCCCCGGTCCGGGAAGATCCCACATGCCGCGGCAGCGGCTGGGCCCGTGAGCCATGGCCGCTGAGCCTGCGCGTCCGGAGCCTGTGCTCCACAACGGGAGAGGCCACAGCAGTGAGAGGCCCGCGTATCGAAAAAAAAAAAAAAGAAACCAGCAAGAATAGGGCTTTGTTATATCAATGGGTTTGTTCCATGCCACAAATTTAATGTCCGGGGTCACTCAGAATATAATGTGTAGTGAAAGAATCTCATTAGGGCTAAAATGAATGTAAAATGTGTCAATTTGATCCAAATGAGAACTGTAGTAAAACCATGTTTGATGTCCGTGTGCACTAAATCTTTAACATTTGTCTGTAAAGTATCAGAGAACCCACAGGGAAATCTGTGTTTGTGATAGCAGCACATTTCCCATGGTTTTCCTCTATTATTCTTTGTTGGCATTTAGCATATGGAAGTAAAAAGTGAAATTCTAAGATGGGGGTTATTAACTCTGATTCTAAAGTAAACAGAAAATGTACCTTATGCTTAATGTACTTTAGAAAAACTAGGAAGCATTTCAAAAAATGAGAAAAGCAAACCTTTGAAGACACCTTCATTGTGCGTTTTGAGAGATGTTACAAATAATCTTTCAGTTTCAATATTGGAAAACAGTGCCTGATATGATCCGTGTTTGCCTTGAGTGTCTTTTAGATTTGATTTTGGTAAGATGCTAATGTTTTCATTTTATGTTGCATATGTGATGACCATTGTCTCTCCGATTCATTTTTATTTTGATACATTCATATTGTTAATTACTGTTGTATTTCAATTTTCTCCCTAGTATTTTTGTTCCTTCATAATGGCTTTATGGTTCACTGGACCGAAATGACTAAAATGAAAGATTTCCAAGATTTCTTCTGGGAGTAATTTACAAAAGACCCACCATTTTTTAATTGCCCCTGATGTTTAGTTCTGGATATGTGCTTCAGAAAGAAATCAATCTCCGTCTTTTAGGTGCCATACTGAGCACGTTATCATCTTTTTCAGAAATCTTGATAATTAAACGTTTTTTTTCTTAAATTACTTAAACATTTTCCTTCGCAATCTGATTTCTCTAGCAGCTAGGAGCGCAAAAAATGCACGACTATTTCTGTTTACATCAAGTTAATTCTTTTTGTTTTGCAGAAATGTATTTTGCTCTTTAAGGTAGTGAAAAATAATAATAATCAGTGTGACGTCAAAAACAATTAAGAGAAATAGCAAGGTTTACCCAATAGGTAGAAGTATGCAAAGAAAATTAATTTCCCCGTGTTAGGATAAGGATAATCATTTTCAGAGTCCCCAAGTAAAAGAAAAAGTGAACAATGGATATGTCTTCAGTAAGAAACAGCTCATTTTAAAAAATCGATATGTTTAGGATTTCATAACATCATTGATAAGATTGGTGGGAACATTCTGTCAAGAAGCAATTTCTTGTGAGCACCACGCTAAGATTCTCTTAAAAGGTGACATTCCCTGTTTTCGGCACACATTCCCAGGAAATACGCTGATTTCAAAGTCAAATTAGCATGTGGTTGGAAAGGGGAGTCTCCCTTCATCACCTTTAACTAGATGGCCATTGCCGACTTGGCACAGAAAATTGTCACGGTGGGACATGTCCTGTAACTATTTTCTGTATTACGTAGTCACTCAAGTTGTAAAGTCTGCGGTAATTGATAACTGATATTCTCGTTTTCTTTTGCGAAACTGTGTTAACATTGACTCTGACTTAAAATGTCTGTACTTTAAAAATGTGGAGATTAAACTATCGTACGTATGTCTTCACAAAGTATTGAGTAGTGGCCTGTGTCCGGTTGAAGATTATTTCGTCAGGCCAAGGTTGAGCAGCCTAAACCAGGCAAGGATTCTGTGTTGGACGTTGTTCCCTTCACTTCATATCCCAGGAAGGACTCTTGCAGTTTGGAATCTATTGCATGACATTTTTTGCAGCAGATTTCTTTTCCTAATTACGCACTTATTTGATTAATATTAAAACCAGTGCCATCTCCTGAATGTACCCCGCGTTGGAAGGAGGTCCAGGTGCACACACTAGGAGTCAAGGGAAGCCAGCCTGATATTTCACTGTGGCAACACAAATACAGGACCTGGAGCAGACTACAGTGGATTCTGTTAGAGAATCATAGTTCTAGAAAGAGGTTCCAGAGGAAGCCTGGTCCAGCCCCCAACCAGGGGCAACCCCCATCTGGAGCTCCCATAGACCCACGTCTGTAGTCAGAGCGACCTTCACTGTCCAGCTGAGCGTTAAGATTTGGGGACCCTCTTGTGTGTGAATCTTGCAAAGTCCTGGGACCCCTGTAAGCCTTCCTCACCCATCACCTCAGCTGTCCCTGCCTCCTGCCGCCAGTTTTATTTCCACCGCCCCTCCCCAATTTATTGCCATTATTTTTCTGCTGGATTAATCTTTCTACCCAACACGTCACTCATCTGATTGGACTTAAATTCAGAGTTAAATTCAGCAGTTTCCTCAGCTGGCATTCCAAGTCCTCTACAGCCCAGCCTTCCTTCTTAGTTGCCTTTTTCCTTCTATATACTCTGTATTCTAGGCAACCTGTAGAGGTAGAAGAAAGACCCGGGAACGAACTCCCCTCACTGCCCCTTAGTAGCTGTGAGAATTGGGGTGAATCAAGTTCCCTAAGCTTCTGTTTGTGTCTGAAAAGAGTTCGTACCTCTGAGGGTTACTGTGGGCGTGAGCAAGTCAAATTATGTAAAGTCTGTGGCAGTGTGTGGCACACAGTATGTGCTCGATAAAAGTGATGCGTTTTTTTTTTAACATCTTTATTGGAGTATAATTGCTTTACAATGGTGTGTTAGTTTCTGCTTTATAACTAAGTGAATCAGTTATGCATATACGTATGTTCCCATATCTCTTCCCTCTTGCGTCTCCCTCCCACCCTCCCTATCCCACCCCTCTAGGTGGTCACAGAGCACGGAGCTGATCTCCCTGTGCTATGCGGCTGCTTCCCACTAGCTAGCTATTTTACGTTTGGTAGTGAGAGAGTGGCATGGACATATATACACTACCAAACGTAAAAGTGATGTTCTTTTATTCAATACTGACAACTTCCTAAACGTCCATGCTGTCCTCACCCCAGTCACTCAGCCTGTGTCAATTTATGGATCACTCTTCCCCCGCCCCCCTCCCTCACCTGTCAGAATCCTCGCCATCCTTCAGGACCTGTCTATTAATTCTCCTGCAGTCCACTTTGTCATCTTCGGGCAGGGCCCGATGCCTCTGCATCTCCAGGGCTAGCAGGAACAGGAGTGTACTCAACAAATTAGCCTTGAACGAATAAATGAAACGAAACGTAACCTCCTCCCCGGAACCGCTCCTGCCCCTCCTATCCAAAAGGGACCTTGCCCTCCTCCAAGCCCCGAAAGACCATTTTTCTGCACCTTTCAGGTGATGTCTAATACTTTCAGTCTTATAATTGGGGAGATAAGCTATACACAAACACAGCCATAATATATTGAGATCCTTGGGGGCAAAGGCTGTCTCAGCTGCTATGATGGAAACGTCCATGACATTCATGGCAGACCCTAAAGGATTATTTTGATGGAAGGTGTTCCTCGCTCCGTGTAATATATCCAATTTAGCCAAGTGCTCCAACAAGCAACTTTCCGAGTCTCTCATTGACTTAATTATAGATACATAAAACTTGGCAGGGATTACATGAGTGACTATTTAACCCCTAGATCCGTCGATAAATTGTTGACATTGTTTTGGAAATAATCCCTGAAACTCGAGTGACTTTTTTTTTTTTCTCCCACCAGCACAAAGTCGAGAAGGCGATTTTTTTTATGAGCTCCCCTCCCCCACCTTGTTCCAACCCTTATACGCGCAGGTCTCTTCCCAGACATCCTTGCCCAGTCATAATTACAGTGTGTTCCCAACCTAACTGATGGCTGGCGTCCTCATTAAGGACCATTACCCTGAAAAAGGTGTTTATTGAACCTGGCAGAGTGCTGATATTTCTTAGACCCTGTCATATGGTTGATGGCGTTTAGTCAGAACTCATTGGGAAACAGGAGTGAGCCGTTCAAACTGGCACCGGCAGCTGGGATGCGGAGGTGAGCTCAAGATGGCAGGACGAGTCTCCATGGTGCCCGCAGGCCAAGGAAGGCTGTTCCACCAGGTGGCCGGACTCCTCAACTCCCCCCGCTCTGAATCCTGTTAAGTGGATTTCTGTTGAGTGAAAGATGCCCACACCCAGTAGATAGAAATGAGAGAAACCATGGTCTCTTTGGATTTCACAATGACTTCTGTCTTATGCCAGCCATGCCAGGATTATTTCCAAAGGATTGTGACTAATTGGAGAACTGATACCATTGGGGAAAAGTATGTTTTCAGATAAATCAGTAATTTAATTCTTTCTATAATTACAAAAGGTTGAGCTCACTGAGAGGCAAAAAGATTCATTATCTTCCAGGGAGACGTGATGAAGATAGAGATTTTTGTGTAAAGACCTAGAATTGCTATGCATTAGTCATTATGCTTCTTAAAAATATGGGAACTGGAAGGCTGGCGCATCAAGGTCCAGAGACAAGGACTGGCCTTGATTGGTCCTCCTCAGCTTGAGACTGGTGCCTTCCTTTTCTTAGCTTTCCCCAGCATTTCCAAGCTACAGTCTTCTTTTTGCTAAAATTGATTGACGCCGATGATTTTAAAACGTATTTGAGGTGCTGGAAATGCTGATGCGGGACCAAGTCAACGGAATACGATTTCATCTCTTAGAGGGATGCACGGTCCGGTGGACAGAGGGACGGTGTGCTTCTGTAAACATTTCCTGATGTATATACACCCTACAAATATGTGTATAGACCAGTAATTGTGGAAACACAAGAGTTGAAAGACCTAATTCTGCCCAGAGAGAATGGACTCAAAGCAAAAGTAATGGCTACCTTGATGGTGGACTTTTGTTGAGGACTTACTCTGTCAGAACCTGCACTGATCGTGTGCTAACTTTACCTTAATTTGTCAAAACACCGTCTACTGATTCTCTAAATCTTACAGGATGAGTCGTAGTTGCCCAGGAGGAGAAAGAAATGAGAGGCAAAGGGAAAGGCCTCAGGAGAAGAGCCCAAGCCTTCATCTATTCGTTCATGCATTTGCACCACAAATATTCCGGGTGCCGGGCATCAAGCTAAGTTCTGGGACTATCAGAGGAGACAGACGCAATCTCTACTGTTTCTGAAATGAGCTAGACTTAGCTGAGAGGGAAGAAGAAGCCAGATTAGGCAATGAGGTCAGGATGAGAGCTGGGAAGAGGCCAGGGAGGCCGGGAGCTGACCGTGGAGTCAGGTGAGGCTGGAGGGCTCGGAGACCAGGTGAGGAAGTTCTACTCTGTGTTGACAGCTACGGAGAGCACGAGATCAATCAAATTGGCATTTGGAGCGACCCTTCTGACTGTGGTGTGGTGAAGGGATTACAGGAGGTCAGTGTGGACACTGGTTCACCAGGCGGGAGGCCCTCCATGGTGCATCGTGACGTGGACAAGGAGACAGGTAGATGGGCTTCGTGGGCACCTGGGAGGCACTCTCCCCGTCCTCCTGAGATTGCACGAGACTGCAGGTAACACAGACCCTTTATAAAGGCTCCACCAAATGGGGATGGGATGTGTGCTTTTCACAAAGCAAGACGGTTTGGAGACCACCATCCCGGGGCTGGGCCAGTGGCTCCACAACCTCACAAGGCACCTGACTGGGCCGCTTCTCCCTTCAGCTCTGCCACCCTTGATGAGAACTTTCATCCCCTCTGTCGCTCATGTAGACCTGAGGCTACCCCAGTTTAAACCTCTTGTTCCCATTCCAGGGAGGAAGACGGAAGCCACAGCAGGAAGGGGACACCACCTCCATCTGGACAGCAGACATTTCTCAGACATCCCCGACTTACCAACTCTTAGGTCTCTTTGACCAGACTTGTGTCACATGACCTCTCTAGTGGTGGGCGGGCTGGATATAAAGTTATTTTTAATTTTGTTGCTGATTTTTGGCTAAGCACATTGTTGCCTCAAATAAAATCAGGGTTTTTATTAGTAAAGAGGAAAGTGGATATCGGGTGGGCGATGAACAGCTTTTCCCACACTGCCCTTTCCCTCCATCACTATCATATTTCACTATATTGATAGTATTCATGACCACCGGGCTGTGTACATATTTGTTAACGGTTTTATCCCTCATGTAAACCCCAGGAGGTCAGGGCCTTGCTTGTCTTTTTCCCCACTGAATTTCCAAGGCCCAAAAGAGTCCAGCAGATAATTGGTGTCTAATAAATATCTGTTGGAGGAATAAACAAGGCAAATTCTTGCAGTGTTGGTGACGGATTGGAGATGGGTGAGGGGGGACTTAGAGAAAGGGCCTCAGAACAACTCCTGTTTCTCCTTCTTCCCAGGAACAGATGGTGGTACCATTTACTGAAGAGGGGAGCCTGGAGGAGGACAGTTCAGGGGTGAGGCACATTGACTTGTAGGTACCAGTGAGAGCTCCACACTGGCAGCTGGCTAAACAGATGTGGAGCTCGGAGGAGAAGTTTGGCTAGAGATGTACCTTTGAGACTCATCCAAGAATAGGTGGAAATCAAAGCCAAGGCTGGGGATGAGATTACTGAGGGAGAAAATATAAGAGGGAAGGACCATTCAGCTGCTAGCAAAGTAGGATAGACTTGGGAGAGTCCGGGGAGATGAGCTAAAAAAGCCAGCAGAGACCAGCTCAATGTGTCTTTGCTGCCCACGGTAAGGCGTCTGGATTGAGCCATGCCTGGAAAACACCCTGTATTCATTTCTTCATTCATTCAGTGAGTATTTACTTATGTTTACTATATACCAAACACTGATTTGGGCCGTGAGATACAAAAATGATGAAAATACTGCCCCAAAGGGCTCACTGCCCTTGTAGGGAGACAGGGATAAGAAGAAACTGATTTAGGAATCAATGTATAGGTGAAACGATTGAGATGTGCACAGGGACGTGTGCGTCTCAGAGAGGTGGGTGGCAGGGTGGCATCGTGGCTGCAGGAAGTGATGTAGGAGTAGGAGTTCGCCAGCTGGCCGGGTGTGTATTAAAGACACACCCAGCCTAAGAGCCTGCAAAGAAGGTGGCATGGTTTGTTCAAAGCACTTGGAGCTGTTGGTGTCATTGAAAGCAGTGTGTGGCAAGAGACAAGGATGGAGAAACAGAGCAGGTTGGGGAAGACGATGGATCATATACGAAGGAGCTGGTCACATTTCCTTGTAGGTGGCAAAGGTGTCACACAAAGGTTTCAAAGAATTTTATATTAGCTGGGTTTAAGGGGAAAATCTGGGTGTAGATTGGTGTGAAGAGGTCTGGCAGTGGTCTAGGCAGGAACTAGCACAGTTCTGATTCAAGATTTTATAGAAGTGGAACATCACTGGGACATAAGGAAGAATGGAGATCAAGGATGACTCTTAGACTTCTATCTTGGAGGACGGGTACATAGTTATTCCACCAACCATGGGGCAGAGTGACTAAGGAGAAGGAGGTGGCCAACTCTGGATAAACTACCTACCTGTGGGATACCACCCCCGTGGGTATGTGTGGGCTAATAATACACAGGGAGTGAGAAGAAAAAACAGAGGTTACGCTGTCTCCCAAGTTTCTGATTTGGGTGACCAGGGGGGACAATGGTGCTGAGAACTGTGTGTGTCGGGGGCATTGATGCAGGTTGAGAAGCACACATCTAGTTTTGGACACAGGATGTGAGGCATCTACAGGACCCCCAGGTGGGAGTGCCTGCCTGGGGACCAGAGGCCGGAGCCTGGACCTGGCAGAGTAGAAGATTTTGAGACTTGAGCAACTGATCTTTGTTGAAGCCAAGGGAAGTGGTCAGCTCCCAATTGGAGGAGGGCACAAGCATAAGGAACCCTAAATCCGGGGGTAGGAGAGAGTTTTGCTGGGCATCAAATGATGTGAAGGCACCATAGAAATACAAGGAATTAATGTCGTGACACTGAAGGACATTCAAAATATTGTCAGTCAATGTCCATCTCAAATTACACATAAGCTAAAATTTTAAGAGGCTATAATGATAAAAACAACGTAAATTTCATATATGAAACATCTATGTGTATATATTTCATATATTTATATGTTTTATATATTTCTGTGTCCATGTATTTATGTTTTACCCTCCAGGGCCACCGTGATATGACAAAATGAAAAGTCAGAAATGCACCAGGAACGCTGGCTTCTGACTCACCAAACTAATAGGTCACCGGGATGTTTTATGGAGGAGAAGGAACACGGAGACAGAGACCATCCTCTTACAACTTCCTTCCCACAAAGACATATTTTCCTCCAAAACTCCCCTAGAAAAGTAGAAGATGAAACCTATCTGCAGGCTTCTGTTTATTCTGAAGAGAACACCAGTCATTTCAACTGAGCAAACGCTGTTTCCCTGAATTGATTCAAAACCCACATGCACTCTATAGGCAGTAAGGACAAAGCCTAGGCTTTTGACTCCCCAGCTCGGACTTAAGTGTGAAAGGGGTATGCTTCCTTCAGGGGGTGCGTGTAACTCCTACACAAGGAGAAGGGCCCCACGTGGCCTGAGGGGCCTTTTCCTTTGGGGGCTGCTGTTTGAGGTGCTGGGCTCTAGGGTTGGGGGCCTGAGTGTGGGCTGAGGCTCCTTCACAGATGAGCTGGGAGACTCCTTGCAAATCGACTAACTACTCTTCTAGCAGTTTCTTCCTTTAAAAAACAAATAAATTATGTGTCTAAGGGTCGCGCCGGCCTCCCTTGTGTCATGCTGTGATTCTGAATCCAACAGACAAGAGGAGGTGTGGCCCAGAGCAGGGTCCCAGCAAACGTATGGTCTATTTCTCCCAAAAACACTAGGAGAAAGGGACCATGAAAACTCCAATCAAGGAAAGAGAATACTTAGTAGAAAAGATAGGCTGCTCTTTCCAAGAAAGTAAACCCGCAGCTTTCGCATTCCTCTGCCGCAAAGTGAACGTTCTGGAACCCTGACTATCACCTCCCCCAGCCGTGAGTGCTTTACTTCTCGCTGGTCTCAGGTGATCCTGTAAATTTCCTCCCAAGGCTTCAAGAGGTCAGCCCGACAAACAAGGGGCATTTTCCCAAGGGGGCACCAACCAACCTTTGCTGCAACGTGGTTCCAGTTGTTAATTATATTATATGGAGCCCAACACATGTCTCTTCTTACAGCCGAAGTGCATTTTCTCTTCATTCATATATTTTACACTTTTGATTTACAGCTTACATATATTTCTTGGCTGACCATTCCCTGGGCTGGAGGAGCCCGGGGTGGGGGGTTGGCGGGGAGGGTAGTGCATGGCCGGAGCAGGGAGCTTCCACTGGATGGAGAACTCATCCTGTACCCAGGACACTGGTGAGCGCCAGAGTCATTTTTCCTCTGCCACTAATTTGCATTCCTTTGTATCTGTGTCCAGAGCTTCCATCATGGAGGCACAAAGGGACGCCTTGCCCTGCCCTCCTGCTGCCACCCAGCCCCGGGTGTGTCTGCTGGCCCTGCTGCATCGCAAACGGTCCCTTCTTTCTGGACCATGATTTTCCTCCAAGAGGTATGCCAGGCTCTCAAAGGATTAGAGCTGCGATAACTCAGTTTTTTCTCTCGTCTGACTAACGAGGAACAAACTAAATGGTGTCAGTGTAATTATCATCTGTGTCGGTGAGCATGACAGCTTAAAATGTTCAGTGATTCCACTGGACCGACCTCGGTTTGTACCACACCTGGACCCCCCCACCATGGCGCCAGCCACACAGGCTTCCAGTCACTTCCCTCCTTCCAGTTGGGTTAATGTTGGCTGCAGCTTCAGGGGTGGGGAGAGCTCAGCCTGAAGGTCACTTGCATCGAGGCTGTGGGGACGTGATTCTGTATTGTACCTTCTGCAGACAGGCTTCTGGAGTTCTTTCTTTATTCCCTTTCTCCGCTGTTTCATCATCCTCTCTTCCACCCACCTTATGTGGTTTCCACTCTTCCAAAGTTTTGTTTTGTTTTGTTTTACAGTAGCTCCTTGTTGGTTATCTATTTTAAATATAGCCGTATGTACATGTCAATCCCAAACTCCCAATTTATCCCTCCCCCCGACCCTTCCCCCACAGCCCCGGTAACCATAAATTCGTTCTCTAAGTCTGTGAGTCTGATTCTGTTTTGTAAGCAAGTTCATTTGTATCATTTTTTTAAGATTCTGCATGTAAGTGATCTCATGTGATATTCGTCTTTGTCTGACTTACTTAACTTAGTATGATACTCTCCATGTCCATCCATGTTGCTGCAAATGGCATTATTTCATTCTTTTTAATATTCCATCACATATACATACCACATCCTCTTTATCCATCAACAAAGTTTTTGCTAAAGTCACTGATGGCCTCTGGATCCCTAAGTGCAGGCACATTTTTCCAGCCTGTTGCTGACTTCTCAGCAGAATCTAATTCAGGGCAGCCTTCTCTCTGCCCTGTTTCTGGAACACCAACTACCTCCTCGCCAGGCTGCCCCTCCCGATTCCCAAGAGTTCCTGCAGGATCAAGCCTAGCCCTTCCCTCTTACCCCCTCAAAACCATCCATGGCTTCTCAGGTCCATGGCTTTAAAAGCCACAGATGTCCCAGCCCAGGCTACATTTCTTAATTTTTTTTTTTTTTTTTTTTGCAGTATGCGTGCCTCTCACTGTTGTGGCCTCTCCCGTTGCGGAGCACAGGCTCCGGACACGCAGACGCAGCGGCCATGGCTCACGGGCTCAGCCGCTCCGCGGCATGTGGGATCTTCCCGGACCAGGGCACAAACCTGCGTCCCCTGCATCGGCAGGCGGACTCTCAACCACTGCGCCACCAGGGAAGTCCTACATTTCTTAATTTTATACCCATGGAATCAAATGCTACTCAGTATTTCCCCTTAATCTCAAAACTCAATTGTCCCACATAGAACTCATCATCTTCCACCAAAATCTGTTTCTACCCCTCATGACGTCTTCCTCTCTGTGACCCACCAGACACATCAGAAATCTGTTCCCTCCCTCCCCTCCACTGACTTCATTCAAGCAAACAAGTTCTTGGACGTTGAGTCTCCAAAGGTCTCTGAAGGCACTCTCTTCACTCCCCCCACCCACCAGCCATCTGACTACCATCATCACCTGTTACCTGTAGGGATGAATGTCTCCTCCGTGATTTTCATGTTTCATGCCTCCCTCTTTTCAACGCTGACTCCACTAGACTAGGCTTAGGGGTGAAATATACATATGACACGTCATGATGCTACTTGAAACGGTACACCTTACTCTGCGTGTGAAGTTCACAATCCTTAGCCTGGTCTGCAAAGTCCTGCATGGCGATCCCTGTCTGTGCGTCTGGCCGGTTTCCCATCAGTCTCTGTGCTTAGCCATTTAGTCAATAAATAGCAAGTGTGCTTTTACGCCATGCGCGTTTCCTCACGCACAGCCCATCGTACAGGAGTTCTAGGAGCCACATTTTTCTGCTTTGCCCCTTGTCACCAAAAGTTTTCTCAGCCTGGAACACACATACGTGCACCTACACACACACACACACAATCTCCATGCACACCCACACCTGGTATCTTTTTGGAAAAAAAAATTCCATGTACCAAAGTAGCTTTTAAAATGTTTATACCTGTTGACATGCTATTTTTCTCCCCTAAGAAATTGATCCTAGACTATAGACAAAACGTTAAATAAAATGTAATCAATATAGAGCTATTTATAATTTTAAAAGTTATTAAATGAAATGAGAGGAATAGTGAAATAAATAAGGGCTGAAATAGAACAGAATACCTGTAGTTATTAAAATTGGGACTTTGAACCACAGCACTGCAAGTTCAACTTGAACCCCTGCCCCATGCTGTTCCAAAGACATAACAATGACAAAGTAGAAGGGAGAAAAATTATAAAAGACACAGGCACACAAAAAAGCAGGGCCACGCCTCCTAGGACCCAAGGGAACAGGAAGGCCAGGAGGTGAAATGGGTTCAGGATGCAGACGCCTGTGTGGGCAGAGCAGGGGCTGCTGGAGGTCACCTCCTAACCATTCTCCACAGAGTCCCCCCTGGGAACTGGGGCAGGAAGGGGGTTTCCACTCATGACGAGAGATGGGCAAAGCTGCTGCTGACAGTGATATCCATGACTGCACCCACTGTGAAGCTTGGGCCTGAGGAAGGAAGGGCCATCCAGATGCAGCCCTGTGCCCAGAACTGAGCCAGCCCCTGGTGACCACAGTGACCTGAGTCTCATGCTGCACCTGTGTCCAGGGGGGCCACATGGTGACAAGGGACAAGCTCCTGGACTGGGGGGAAGGCAGGGGGAAGTCAGAGAACTCCCTTCTCTCTCGAGAGCCATGAACACAAAATTCCAAGAATCACTTGCAGGAAACTCATGCTGAGGAAAACAGGTGACACGATTATCAATGGGAAGAAGTGTTTGCTCCAGGTGAAATTAGAACAACAGACTTATAGGAAAAAGACCTTAAAATAAGCATGCTTTGATTCCTCAATATGTAAAGAAAAAAAAGCCTAGTTTTAGAAGACAAGAAATTATGAAACAAAAAGGAAAACCTGAAACGGGATTAAGTAGCCATGGAAAAAAAGGAGCCAGATGGAAATCTTGAAAATGAGCAGAGGGAAGATTCAACAAAAAGAAGCACGAAAACGACAGAGGATGATCTTCAAAGTTCTGAGAAAGAACATTTGTCAACCCAGAATTCTACACCCAGCTAAATCTTTTTCAAGAGTGAAGGAAAAACATATTTTCAGATAAACAAATTCTAAAAACTTGCCACTCAAGGACTCAGTAAAAGAGCTGCTAGAAGTCTTATTTCAGCAAATATACAAGCAAGCCCAGAGGGAAGGGGTGGGTGCAAGAAATATTGATAAAATACATCCGTAAGTTTAATTAATTATTGACAATGAGAAATTATAATTATGTGTGCTTTGTATGGTGAACCAACCTTAGACAGCCTTGATTAGGAAGGTGTGGGAGGGAAAGGATGTTAGTCATTGGGTCCTTTAAATGTGCTAAAGACTTAGTCTTGTTCAGGAGCTTGATGGAGACATGGAATAAGTCTAACATATATGTTTGTGTAATTTTTGAAAAAAACTTAAAGAGAAATACAATCTATAACTTTCAAACCAGCAGAAAAAAATATAGAAAAGAAAAAAGGAATTCCTCAGAGAAAATAGAAAGAAAGAGAAAATAAAGATAAATGTTGATAAAGAGGGCCAGGAAGCAAGGTAGTCATAATGTCAAATGTGTCCATTATTGCAGAGAATATTATAGATTAACCTTACATATTAAAATCAGAGAATCAGTCAGATTAAATATGTATATATTAATATATATGTATATGTTCCTCATAAGAGATACAACTAAAACAGAATGAATCAAAAATATTTTCAGTATAGAGCTGGAAGAACATATCCCAGGGAAGTACTAACAGAAAGAAAATTGTTTTAGTGATATTAATATAGAAAATATAAAAATTGAAGGTAAAAAGAGAGACCTTACATTATGATGACAAGAATAATCAATAAAGAAGATATTTCAATTTAATTAGGAAACAATAATAAAATACATTTTGAAAAATAAAAGATTCACTAAACAAATCATAGTTTAAAGAGGAAATCATAACACAGCAATGAAAATTATGAAATATTTGGAATGAAGGACCATGACACTAGTACATACAAATACTTGTGGGATGTATCTAAAGTGGTTCTTGGAGGTAAATTTATAGCCTTAAACACATTTATTAAAAGAAAGAAATATTGAAATAAATAAAAAGAAAATAGAAGAAAGGAATAGTAATATCAAGAGCAAAAGTAACTAAAATGAATATAGAGATCTAAAGATGGGTCTTTAGAAAGATTATTAAATAGAAAAAACCCAAACAAACAACAACAAAATACCTCCAACAAGAATGTACAGGAGAAAAAAGAAAGAAAAAGTGAAGAAAAGAAAGAAAAAAAATGAAGATATTAGGAATGGAAAGGAGGCTTAACTACAGACACAAAACATTCTGAAGAACTTTATATAAATACATTTGAAAAGTTAGAAGAAATGTGCAGCTTTCTAGAAAATATTTACCAATACATTAATAAAATATATTTTATTAATAAAATGCAGGATATGTGAATAAACCTATAATCACTAAATAAATTGAATTGTTGGTAAAATAATCGAATGACCCAAAAGACACTATCCCAGATAGTTTTCGAGACATGGATAGCCTTAGAGTTGAATTTTTCCAAACCTTCAAGAACAGATAATCCCAACTTTACACAGCCATAAAGCCTAAAAAACAATTGAATATCAACCCAACTTAGATTTTTTTCTGGGAATGCAAAAACGGTGCTACATCTGTAAATGTCTATACCACACTAACAAATTAACAGAAAAAATATAATTTAGTACAATTTATAGTAGATTCAGAAAAGCACTGAATAAAACCACTACTCATGTTGAGTAAACAACTCTTACATAACAAGAAATATAAGAAAGAATTCTTAACCTAATAACAAAGATCATCCCCAAACATAGAGCAAGCATCATTTTTAAAAAATATTTATTTATTTGGCTGCACCAGGTCTTAGTTGCAGCTTTTGGGCTCCTTAGTTGTGCAGGCAGGCTCCACATGCTGCAACTATGGAGCCGGCGAGCCACAACTAAAGGAGCCCTGGAACACCCATCATTTTCAATGGCAGCTTATCATAAGCACTTCCTTTCTAGACAGTTACAAGGGAAGGATACCCCAGATCTTGAACACTGTGCTGGGGGCCTTAGTCAATGCAGTATGAATAAAACAGATTTTTAAAATGTAAGTAATAGTCAAAAGGCTATTATGTGCAGGTATTATGTACATGAAGTGGTAATTCTAAGAGAAACCAATGGATGATAATTATGAAAACTCATTCATAGTCTAATAAATGTGAGTCAAAACAAAACACTATCTTGCATATCAGATGGGCAAATATTTTGACAATGAAATTCACTGCTAATAAGTAAACTGTAAGATTGCATTCTAATACTCTCTTGGCAGACACTTAAATTGGTATGGCTTTTCTTTTCTTTTATTTCTATATATTAATGGGGATTTCTATGTATTAATGGGGACTTCCTGAGACAAAGAATATGATATTAACATCTTAAAACTTGGGTGCTGCCGTCCTGGCACATTCATAAGCACTTAGTAAACACTGGTTAAATGAATAAAAGAAACATGGACAGACTATTCATATGACTAGGATACATTGCTGTTTTTGTTGAATATAGTTTCCCACTGTGTGATTGATCTTTTATAATGTTGATGGTAGTTAATCCTCTTAAGTTCAGGCAGCTGGAAGGTGGAGGAGGTGGGTTCCAGCCCAGGTGTGTGCAGAGCAAAGCCCATGCCCTCGTTTATGGCATTTCATTAGATATAAGGATGTGGAATTGATGGGGCCAGACAGGTATGCAGGGACCAGGCAGAGCATGAAGGTTTTGAATGCCCTCATCGAAGGTGTTTGGGATTTATTTAATAACTCTTCCAGGTGAAGGAGGGATGGGGCAGTATAATAGGGTAGAGGAGGGTGCCAGGAATTTTTTTAATTTAATAATTTTAGCGGAAGATCTAAATAGACTTTTCACCAAAGAAGATATACAGATGGACAAGAGGCACATGAAAAGATGGTCAACATCACTAATTATTAGAGAAATGCAAATCAAAACTACAATGAGGTATCACCTCACACCAGTAGAATGGCCATCATCAAAAAATCTACAAATAATAAATGCTGGAGAGGGTGTGTAGAAAAGGGAACCCTCCTACACTGTTGGTGGGAATATAAATTGGTACAGCCACTATGGAGAATAGTATGGAGATTCCTTAAAAAACTAAAAATAGAGCTACCATATGATCCAGCAATCCCTCTCCTAAGCATATATCCAGGGAAAACCATAATTCAAAAGTATACATTCACCCCAATGTTCATTGCAGCACTATTTACAATAGCCAGGATATGGAAGCAACCTAAATGTCCATCGACAGGTGAATGCATAAAGGAGATGTGGTACATATATACAATGGAATATTACTCAGCCATAAAAAAGAATGAAATAATGCCATTTGCAGCGACATGGATGGACCTTGAGATTGTCATACTGAGTGAAGTAAGTCAGAGAAAGACAAATATCACGATTATCGTTTATATGTGGAATCTAAAAATATGGTACAAATGAACCTCTTTACAAAACAGAAATTGAGTCACAGATGTAGAAAACAAACTTATGGTTACCAAGGGGGAAATGGTGGGGGATACATTGGGAGGTTGGGATTGACATATACACACCACTATATGTAAAAGATAACTAATAAGAACCTACTGCATAGCACAGGGAACTCTATTCAGTGCTCTGTCATGATCTATATGGGCATCAAGTCTAGAAGAGAGTGGATATATGTATATGTATGGCTGATTCACTTTGCTGTACAGCAGAAACTAACACAACATTGTAACTCAACTAGACTCCAACAAAATAATAATAATAATTTTAAACAGGGGAATGACATGATCCCATGCCTGTTTGTAGGGAGTGGGAGGGATGAACATGTAAAGCACAGAAGATTTTTAGGGCAGAGAAACTATTCTACTGTAATGGTGGATACATGACCTTATATATTTGTTCAAACCCATATTATGTATGAACAGGGAAGCCTGATGTAAACCAGGGACTTCAGTTAATCATAATGTGTCAATATTGACTCATCAACTGCAACAAATGTACCACATTAATTCAAGATGTTCCTAATGGGGAAACTGGTGTTGGGGCCGAGCTGAGGGAGTGTATGTGAATTCTCTGTACTTTACAGTCATTGTTGTGTGAAACTAAAACTTTTCTAAAAAAAATAAAATCTAGTACTACTAATAAAAATTGTCATTCTGGTGATAAAAGAGAGGCAGACAGGGGTGTGGTGAGGGAGACGGCGGGAGGCAGCTTCACCGCGAACACTGGGGTCACTCGGAGCAAACCTAGACCTCTTCCCAGGAGCACCGTCCATCCTGCTGCTCTGGGTGCACTGGGAAGGGGCAGGGAGAGGAGCCAGCAGGTTCCTCCCTGTGTTTTGCCTGGGGAGTGAGTGGGTTGATGAGCTATTTCTTCTGACAGTCAAGGAAGGCCTTTGAGAGCAGCCAGCACACCGGATGGGACTCCTTGCCAAGGCTTACATCTTAGATAACTTCCTCCCTGTGAGGGCTACCTGAGGAGGTTGGTGCATCGGTGTACTGAGTGCAAATGGCAGAAGCACTGCTTTGTGCATGACCTACATTCTGAGAGAATGGAACCAAGATGATTTTGATAAGGACCGAATGAAGCTTTGTCAAGGGAGCAACCCACACAGGTCATTTGGAGCTGCTCCCTCAGTGTTTGAAGAAATGAACAGGACTCAAAGTCAGCCTAGGCAATCTCCTCCTGCCAGATATAAAGACGTATTTAGTGGGCATATTCGGTCTTCCAAAGATTAGGAAGAAAATGAATCCTGAATTCCAGAGAAATTCAGTTTCTCTTTGAGTCTCCTTCTCGGCAAGCCATGAGTCCCAAGACTTATAGCGGACCACCTCATAGGATCCACTGGCCCTGGGTTTCTGCCCCCTGACTCTGAGTCTCCCCAAAGAATACCTTGGAAGACTTTCCATTACAGTTATCTATACTTTAAAAAAAAGTGAAAGTGGGTGGGTATTTGTACATTACATGTCATTCATTATTCCAAATGTAATTTTAATCAGTTCGACATGAAAGCATCTTAATATTCTCAATAATGGCACCGGTAACTTTAAATATTAAAATCCACATTAGGATTCCCCTGCCTATGCGAAAACTGCAGTATTTGCATTATGGACTGTGAGTATGACCCAGTCTATACTTTCTGAGTACTTGTGCCGGTTCCCAAGCCCACAGCAAATGCCAGGGAGATCAGTGGTAAACAAGACCCTAACACACCAAAATTAAATGTTCCTAAATATCAACTTGAAACAAATCCTCATTATGCAGCAGGGGTAATTCTGTACCATGTGTTTGTGACACTCAGAGAAGGCTTTTAGGACACACAGCATTACCATAATTTTTTCGACTGGGGTTCTCATAGGACCTCAGATGAAGTCCCTACCCTTAATTTTAACTGCATATAGGCTGCATTCTTAATTAAAAACTGTACAAATGGATTTTATGCCATGCCAAAAGAAATCCAAGTTCATTAGTTGTAAAATCTTTTAAAAATTGATGCAAATATGTGGATTCCTTAAAAGTTTGAACTTGAAGTCCTCATTTTATGTTGAGTTGCTTTTAATCTAGAGAATAATGAAGTCAGTATAAATTAAATTTTTTTTTTCTTTTTCTTTTTTGGGGGGTTATTTTCTGTCGTTCTGGTTTTACATTTTTCCTTGTAGAATGAGATTCATTTTAAATTCAAATTCTTTAGAGATTTGTACGGGGAAGATCCTTTTGACCTTTCCTCTCTGAGTTTCTCAAATGAAATCTCATAAGCCCTTTAATAATTTTGCTTATTAAGGCACAATTACATCATCTTCAGTGATAATAGAAATCAAACTTGCCAGCCTATAGAATTAAGAAGAGCTTTCTCTAAATGCACATCACTTACTTATTGCTGTAGATTCACAGTTCTCTAATTTAAATAACTTTCTCCAAAATGTTATCAAAGCCACGTTTTTAAAAAATCTTTAGACAGCTGAGCTCAGTCAAAGAAATGGAATGACCATTTTCTCTCATTTTAATTGTGTGTTGCCAAGCAGGGTACCTTGTGCACAGTGGGAATTCAACAAAGACGTGTATTTGTTGAAGGTGTGGGTGCGGAGTCTCACTGAACAGAAGGAAGCTTATCTCTTACAGACAGAAGAAGTTTGGGCAGTTGGGTATATGGAAGTTAGTTATGACTAAATCATAGCCCAGTGTCTCTCTGAAAAAAAAAAAAATGGCTTTACAAAATTTTTTATAGCAAAAAAAAAAAAAAAAGTGTGCACCTATACCTTGCATAGAGCTGCTGTCCCATATGCCAGACACTGGTCCTACATGGCTGTTTAAATTTAAATTAGTTCAATGTAAATAAAATTTAAAATTCGATTCTGCAGACACACCAGCCACATTTCTAAAGCTAAATAGCCAGTCCATCAGGGCAGGAGGTTCTATGGGGCAGTGTTGACGTGAGACGTTTTCATACATGTATGTGTGTCTCATCCTTATCTGCCCCTGGACTTTGGTTCAGGCCATTCCCACCTCACTCCACACAAAACATCAAAACTTACAATCATTGAGCTCCTTCAAAGTGTGCCTTCTCCGTGAAGCAAACTCTGGCCTCTCCCTTTCTTATTTCCTACAGCCCTTCACGTGAACCTGCTCCACAGCTCTCTTCAGGCAGGGATAGAGGATCCTTGAAAGCAGGCTCTTTTTCTTCTTCCCCAGACACAGGGGCACTTAACCAAGGGGGTTTCCATTAAATATCTCCCGTGTAAGGATCATGAATCTCACTTACACTATTCAAGCTGACTTCCTCCCAGTATACTGGCGTGGGTTGTGTCAGACACATCAGGATGCTGTAGGTACGACCCATGTGTGACACATGTGAGGAAGCTGCCTGGCTGCCCCTCCCAGGTTCTCACTGAAGGCCAACTGCCCCAACCAGCCCCAAACTTCCTCTCCAGAAGGTCCCAAAGTGTTCGTGGAAAGCCCAAGCCACCTGAGGGCAACTTCTAATGACCACAAGCTCCTGCCTAAGCAAGGATGCACTTCACTACTATACCAGGGAGATTTAGCAGGAAAAATGAAAGCCCTGGTCACAGTCTGAAAATCAGAGTGAAACTCTTGGCCTAGTTGGTAACCAGTGTAACCTCCGCATGTACTCCTTTCCTATACTTCTAGAATCTCAAGAAGACGGCACGTGTATCAGTCAGGCGCTGCCACAGAACAAATCACCCCAACGATCTTCCTAAAACAATTTTTATGCCTCGTGAGTCCATGGCTCACTGAGTGGTTCAGCTACTCTGGGTAGACTGGCTCATCTCGGCTGGGCTCTCGTATCTGCAGGCAGCTGGTGGGTGGCCTGAGATGGCCTGGGCTGGGATGATCGTCTCTGTGACACAGGACTCTGATCATCCAGGGTGAGTTTTCATAGTGGAGACAGAGGACAGGAGAGTGAGCAGAGGCCTACAGGGCCTCCGGGCACTGCCACTGCCCCCACCATCCATGGGCCAGCAAGAGTCAGAGGTAGCCTGGAGTCAACAGGCGGGAGAAGAGGCCCCCTTCCTTGATGGCAAGAGCTACCAAGTCACACTGCAAAGGGCCCGGGTCTGGCGAGGAGTGAAGGATTGTGGTTAATTTTCTTTTCAACAGAGCAGCTTTATTGAGATATAATTCACAAACCATACAATTCACCCATTTTCAAGGGCACAATTTAATGTTTTTTGGTATATTTACAAAGTTGTGCAATCATCACCACAGTGGAATTTAGAATATTTTCTTAACACCAGAAAGAAATCTCATATCCATTCGAAATCACTCCCCATTTCCCTCCAAGTCCCCCACCTCCATCCTAGGTAGCACTGCTCTACTTTCTATCTCTATGCATACGAAGGCTGTGGCTAGTTTTGCAATGCGTCTTGCATCTGTCCACACAACCTCTCCTTCAAAGGACTAATATGAAACATGCTATTCCATGAACTACAGGGCACTGGTCTAATTAGATAATCGATTGAATTTCTGATTCTACTGCACCCTGGGAGGTTAGGCTAATGGGTGCTGAGGCCAGAGCCTGAGTTCCATTGTCAGATGTCCTGGAGTTGATGTGTAATGTCCATCTTTGACCAGAACCTCGGGGGAGGAGACTCCCATGCCTGGGAGGTTTCCAAGGCAGAAGCAACTGTCCTCAACCAGGGATGTTCTGGCTTGAAATTTCAAGTAAAAGCTGCAATAACTTCTAGGTTAAGAAAAGTTCATGTTTTTCTCCCATTCCTTTTTTCTCTCTCCTCTTCTCCTTCTGCAAATGGAGCTAGGAATGTTGAAATGTTGGAAAAAAAGAAAGATACTCTCATGGTATTTCTGATCCAAGCAGAAGCAGAAAGTACCAAGGTATCTCATGGGAGGACCTCTTCTCAATGATTTTCAGTTGAATTTTTACAGGCCCATGAGGTTAGGAGAGTTAAACAAACTTTGGATAAATGCCACTGGCTTTTTATTCATTTACGAACTAACTCTTCAATTCTTTTGAGGTTCAACCATCAGCGCTTTCTACAGAGCCTGAAAGCAAAATGTTTCAGTATGATTGGAATACACAGCGTTCAGAAAATGTAATAAAATGGAAAATAAGGCCCAGAATTTCATTTAATAGAATTATTCAAAGACTTCTTCATAAATTTTGTTTACACAGAGATTCATTTGGGTCCAGTTCCATAACTCAGCAAATAGCTAGGCTGGTCCCTGACAATTCAGCAGCCTTTCAGATTTCCAAACTTTCTGCCCAGTTGGCTCGGTCTGCCCATGGATTCCAAATGTCTCACTGTAACGAACAGCCAGGAGAAAACTGTAAATTTGATCCTCCAAGCGAAAGGAAACAGTTGAAGATTTGCACCATCGTGGATCTGACAAAGCTGCTAGAACGAAACGTGTCCTGATGAATAACGTCGAGATCATCTTCCCAAATTTACCCTCACCCCTCGCAGCCCCGCAGGACTGCCAGACAAACTGAGACATTACCTCAGGGAGGAGGGAGGGGGGAAAGGGGGTGCTTACTGAGCACCAAGCCCAGCACATTGCATTGGTAAATGCCCCCCTTTTCCAGAACTATTCAGGAGATGGAGGAGAGAAGCAAAGAGAGAGGAAATAAAAGTCGCTATGAAGGCTCAATACCTTTAAGTGCTTTGTTTAAAAAGAGAAAAGCGCCAGGAACAGAGGAAAATGAGCTGAAGGGAGACACCAGCCTCCCCTGCCAAACCAGCCTTTTCTCTGTAAAGCTTTTGTTTCTTCAAAGGTGCCATAAAGCCTGAAAGGAAAAGAAAGGAGGACTAGAATGTCATTCTTTTCAGATCTTTCTTTTGCAGTTGACTTTGATTTTGTACTCCACAGCCTGCCTACCTTGGCCGCGCTTTCCTTCCCCACCCCATTTTGGTTCCATGAATTAGGTTTCTCAGCCGGTAAGGGGCTTGTCATTAGCAATCCAGATACCAGCATACACGGGATCCATTTGTATGGATTCCTTTACACCTTGAAAAGCAACATCTTGTCCTGGACTTCCCCATTTCAAAGCCCTACCTGAGACTATTTCACAGACTCTTGGAACTGCAAGAGTCCTAGAGGACCCACGGAGTGTAATTGTCAAGCCATGTGCCAGAAAAAAAAAAAAAACGCACACAATGCAAAAAGCTTTTGGTTTGTCCTAGAATCCTAAGCTTTACCAAGAAACGTTAGACCCCTTCTAAATATCTCAGGAAGAGGAACAGTAGAAGGTGGTGAATAGTTAAGGACGGGGTTTTCTTTTTTACCCCTTCTCCCAAGCTTCTTTTATCAAAAACAAATAAACGAAGGCCTCAGTGCAACCTCTGCCCTCATCTATTCTTGCACTTTCTCTTCCTAACCACCAGCCTCCCTTTTCTCCCTGCAACCGCTGACCCCAGGTCTTTGATCTTTCCAATTCACACTTGAGTTCAGATATTTGAGTACCTGTGATTTCCAGACATTGTAAAAGGCACTGAGAGGGCCTAGGTGAGCAAGACGTAGCCCCCATCCTCAGGCAGCTCCTAGACCAGCGAGAGAAATTGCGATACCGTGTGATAAATTCTCACCTGAGGTATACACTCAGGTTTCCTGGAACCTACAGAAGGAAAGCACTGACTTTGATGGGGAAGTCAGGGATGATTTGGGGGCAAGGAGGGAACATTTTAACAGGATATTAAATATGAGGTCAGAGTTTTCGAGGCAGAGGAAGGAGAGAAAAGTGCTGCAGCAACAGGAACGCAGCACAGCAAGTGCAGTGGAGGGGACACTGTGTCCAGGAGAGAGAGAACCTGCCAGGCGGAAGCTCAGTGCCTGCAGTGCAGAGGATGGGGGAGCAAAGCCAACATGGCCACCAGTGAAAGGTCTTGAGTGCCCCGAGGAGGCATCTGGGCTGTGCCCACCTTGGATGTTTCCAGTGGATGGTTGGGAGGTGACCTGAGAAATGTGAGAACCAAGAAGAAGATCACCTGCCAGGAAGCTGTGCCATCATCTAAGCAAGGAAGGGTCAGATGTATCTGAAGTAGGCTTCAGAGGGGAAGGGATAAGACACAGTGACTGGTGGCCATTGGAGAAGGGCTAGAAGGGAAGACTCAAGGCTGCCTGAGAGGTCTAGGTGACCTCAGGAAGGTCACAGTGATGGTATCAGTGCAGAGGCAAAAACCACTGGGAAAATGTCAGGGGCAGGGGTGAGAAAGCGACTTCAGCTGGAGTCATTTATGGTGTGATGCACCCAAGTGGATTGTCTAGGAAGGCTCTGGAAATACAGGAATGATTCTGAAGGGGGTCTAGAGAGAGAAATGTGGGATCCAGGAGCATGTCAAGCACAGCTGAAAGCCTTGGAAAGACTGAAATGACCCAGAAACATTCCATAGAGGAGCTGACAGACCTTAAAGTATCATGACACGTGCAGAGTATGTACACATACCAGGAGGAGAAGATGGACATCAAACCAGGAAATGCAGTAAGTTGCTACAAGCCGTGGATAAAGTGAGCATTCACTGATTATGCTGGTAGCTCATAGGAAAGAACGTTGAGGGTAGAGGATGAGAGAGAAAGAGGAGAAGGCAAGGAGAGCGTCTCAGAGGAAGGAAGGCTTGAGCTGGTCTCTAAAGGCAAAGGATCCCACATGCTGAACGAAGAGGGAAGGCAGCCCAGGGGACGGCAGGGCCACGAGGAGTGGTTCTGGTCATCTGGGACCACCGGGCCTCAGCTGGGAGTAAGGGCTGAGGGGCAGAGGTCATGGTAAGGAAGAGGCTGAGAATATTCTCAGAGGACAGATTACGGGGGCATTTATGGCAGGAAAAGATACTTGGACTTCATCTTGAAATCAAGGAGGAAATACCAAAGAATTAGGTGAGAGGGTAACATGATGAGTCTTGCAGTCTTGAAAGGTGGTTTTGGCAGAGGATGGAGGAAGTTTTGCAGAACTCTGAGATGTAAGGAAAACAGACCAGTCAGAAGGCCACCATTTCTGCAGATGAGAAAGAGTCATGCTTTGAACTACAGGCAGGAGAGGGACCACAGACGTTAAGAAGAGAAAAGAGAGCCAGTAGGAATTGGTCACTGCTACAGTTGCTGAGGAATGAGGTAATGAAAAGACACCTCTCAATTCCAGGCTGGGGCCCGGTTGACGTGGGTTCTGCTGACCTAGATGGAGAGCTAAAGCAGAAAAGCTATTTAAGGAAACCAGTGAGGTGGGATCTGGGAAAGGGGAAGGGACTGAGAAAAATTATCCTCAAGCTCTGTTGTGGGCTGTAACATCCACACCACCTCAGCTCCAGACTGGGCACTCCTGTCCATCTTATCTTTATCATTGGTGTGTCTAGGTTGAGCCCTTAAATCATAGTTTTAGCATTAAAATGTTGAAATACAAATCATTATATTAAAAATATATACTCAGATCTTTATCTACAGACATTGACCCATTCCAGACTTCTCTCAAATTTTAAATAAGTTATCTTACTTCTAGAAAACCAACTAGACACAGCTAAATTCACTTACCAACAAAAGTGTTGATACTACATGGGTGTCTAATAGGACTACTTCACCAATCCTTGAGGGAACACAAATTCTTCTTAGTCTGCTCATTGAAGTTCTAATTTGAATTTCCATCATAGCATATTTTCTGTCCCACTGGTGTGAAATAATGTCGTGGGAAGAAAGTATAAAATTTACACAAATAGTAAGTACCAGATAGTCCAAAATTTTTCTGAGCATAATAATGTCTTCCAGAGATTGAAACGTGGATTATCTGCAAATAATTATCCAACAACTATGGTGTAATGGCATTACTCATCTATTTCCTGGGATAATATCATCCTTGAAAACTACCATGTGTTTGCTAAGCAAACGTAACACCTCTTTTAGTATATTCATAGAGTAAGTTTTATGACAACTCTCTGTTCTTCTGAAAAGCCAAGCCAAATATTTGTTCTCCTAAAATAGCTAACAAAGCAGGTACCACCAAAAAAAAAAAAAAGAAGACAATTGAAAAGAATTTATACTATAGAACTTGAATTTTTTAAATGTAAAAAATATAAAATTCATCTTTTTAAATTGAAAAGAATTTATAATATAGAATTTGATTTTTTTAAATGTAAAAAATTGAAAATGCACCTTTTTTTGGTGGCTATTTGACCATTGACCCCAATTCTACTAAAGCTCTCTTATTTGTAGAAGGACCTTGAGAAGGGAAAGCATAGAAAATATAAAGGCAAAGTAGGGGGCGAACTGGATAAACAGAAAATATGAGACAGAAATAATTTGAATGCACACCTGCAAGTCTCCCAACCAAGTCACTGCCACTTGTCCACATCAGAGCTTGAGAAAAGGCTTCAGAAGTCATTTTTCCAGTTTCCTCTGTCTGGGAGTCTGCTTTCATTGAGGATGTAGAAAGCCTCAGCAGTTCTTTGCTCCCACCCTAACAATGACAAAGAGCATGGCATAATCTACAAATCTTACATTTTCTGCAGCTGATGTCACAAGGCAACTAGGTAAACTGAATTCTGACAAGTCTTTCTTAGGAGATATGAGACATAATAATGGTTTCACTTTTGGCAGTGCACACAGGGAAAAGAGGCAGACACCAGGAGAGCAAGGAAGAAGAAAAAAGCTGAAATCTTAACAAACTCTTAGAGACCAAGTGTGGGCTACAGCGAGAATTTTAAATCCCCAGACACAAAGGGAGACCACAATCCCTCACAAGCTTTTTTCTGGGGGTTACTACTAGGTGCTTACAGGAAAGATTGGAGGAAGGGAGAAGACTTATAAGTCCCCCTCATTAGCACATATACACTAAACCCTACTTCCCAGAACCTTCTCTCATATTACAGAAAAATCTTAAACTTTTAAGGAAGGGATAGGAAATCCCTACCCAAACCCTAGGACACAGGCAAAGGTCCCTTTGATTCCATAGAAGAGGTAAAAAAAAAACATATCTCTCTCTGCTCTGGCAGGAAACTCTCCCTCATCAAAGATACTTCCATAGATAATGTAGCAAAATTTGACTGCCCATGGTGAGGGGAGGGTAGAAACACTAAGGAAACCCTAACCTTAATGTACAGATGTACAGAGCCTGACTAAGACTGAGGATAGGCCAGGAGAACTGAGAATCACCCCCTAATATCACATTGAGCCTTGCACCAGGTACAAGCAAAAGTAGTCTACCACTGTAAGTGCAGATCAGAGTGAAAGACCCCCAGTTTGCCAAGGTATATAGGGACTGTTGAAAACTAAGGATGCAACAGGAAATCTGAAAAACTCTCAGGCAGCAGCCAAGGTCCAGACAAGACAAAAGACTGCAGCAGCACACCAGTGGAGGAATTTCAAGTCTGTGGAGCTTTAAATATAACTATAGCAACAACAAAACTATATGCAACTTAGCTAGTGAGCAGATTGACTCAACATCCACACTAATGACTGGACAGAGGAGGAAGCATGCCCATTTTTAGCATAAATATGTCTTACCTCAGGATCCACTATTCTTCTACACTTAAATGTCCTTCCTTCAACTAAAAATTACAAAACATACACACATTCACACACACACACACACACACACACACACACACACACAAGAGGGGAACAAGAGGTAAGACAGTCAACAGAAACAGACCCAGAGTTGAACCAAATGTTGGAACTAACAAATGTTTGGAACTTCAAAATAACTGTAGTCAATATGTTAAGGATCTAGTGAAAAAGTGGACAAATTTGCATGAAAAAAATGGGGAAGTTCAGCTGTGTGATGGAGATTACAAAACAGAGCCAAATGGAAATGCCAGAAATAGAAAACACAATATCAGAGATAAAGAATTTCTCCAATTGACAAATTAATCTGGACAGAGCAGTAAAAACAAATAGTGAATTTGAAGCTAAACCAATAGAAATTATCCAAACTGAAAAATAAAAGAAACAAAAAGAGTGGTGGCAGGGGAGAGACAAAGAACAGAACTCTCAAAACATGTGGGATGATATCAGATAATTTAACATACTTTCAGATACAGTCCCAGAAGCTGAAAAAGGGAATGGGGCAAAAGAAACATTTCAAGACATAATGACCAAGCATTTTCCAAAATTAAAGAAAAACAAGTCAAAAACCAAGAAGCTTAAGGAACTTTGAGAAAGATAAATTAAACACACACACACACACACACACACACACACACACACACAAACATGCTTTAATACATCATGGTCAAACCACTAAAAAACCTAGAGAAAAGATTGAAGATAGTCAAAGAAAAAGAGCATTATATACAGAGAAACAAAGATGAAAAATATTGGAGACTTCATGTCTGAAACTTTGAAGGCCAGCAAATAATAGAGTGACATTTTTAAAGTACTGAGAAGAAAAACCCTGCTAAACAACAATTTTATAGCCAGTGAAGAAAATACCTTTTAAAAGGAAAGCAAAAAAAAATTTTATACAAACAGAAGCTGAGCAAATTTGTCACCATAACTGCACCACAAAAGTACATTAAAAGAAATTCTTCAGACAGAAGCAGTATGCCACTAGAAGGAAATTTTGTTCTACCCAAGGCATGCAGAGTTCCAGATGGTAAAAATGGTAAATATAAAATAATTCTTTTTAAGATTTTTAATTTCTTTAAAGGATATTTGACTTTCTAAAGCAAAGATAGTAAAAATATATTGTGGGTGTATAACATGTAGAGTAAAATGTGTAACATTAGCACAAGGGATGGGAGAGAAGAAATAAAAGTTGACAGTTATGAGATTAATGCATGCTACTCAAAGTGGTATAATAATATTTGAAGGTGACTGAGATAAGGTAAGGATGTATATTACAAACCCTAGAGCAGCCTGTAAATATATATAAATGGTATGACTAATAAGCCAATTGTGGAGATAAAATGGAATCATAAAAATCACTCAATCCAAAAGAAGATAGGAAATGATGGTGGGACAAACAGAAAACTAATAGCAGCCTGGTATATTTAAATCCAACCATATCAGTAATTACATTAAATGTAAATGTTTTATAAATCCCAATGAAAAGGCAGAGATTGGCAGATTGGCCAAAAGAGCAAGTCCTAACTATATGCTATCTCTAAGAAACCCACTTTAAATATAAATACACATAAAGGTTAAAAATAAAAGAATGGAAAAAGAAATAAAATTAAATCAAAAAATTAAATCAAAAGATTAAAATAAACATGAAGTGACTACATTAATATAGGACAAAGTAAACTTTGGTAAAGAATGTAACCGGAGACAAAGATAGGCATTAGATAATAATAAAGAGGTGACTTCATCAAGAAGACATAGTTTTACTAAATGTATATGCTTAATAACAGCTTCAAAATACATCAACAAAAACTAGTAAAACTGAGGGGAGAAAGGAAAGAATCTACACTTGTAGTTGGAGATTTCAACTCCATTATTAGAGTTCAACTCTATTACCAGTATAATTAGAAAGTAGCCACTCACACAGCCTTTTCACAAGCTTATAGTTGTGTCAGGTGGAGGGACCCCTTCAGATTTTGTGTCTGACTCTTTGGACCTGTGGGTGTGGAATTCTAAGAAATGTCAGAGCAATGAGGCACAGGGGTCCATGTGGGCAAACATCAGAACTCATGCAGTCATGCTACAAGCACCTCTGGCTTCTCCAGTGCTTTTCTGGGCCATGATAACTTTGGAAGACATTGGCTCCAATTCAGCCACCATGTACTTCTTCTCATGCATTTATCCACAAGCATTTATTTATCAAATGTTCCTTATGAAATGTTGCATCTGTACATTCTGCTCTGTACGCCAAAACTTCAGTAACTACTGATTGAATGGGATGCTGTGAATGAACCAGACATTACTCACTTTGATTAATAATAACACATAACAGTATCTCAGACCAAATCAGAGCACCACACAGCCCTCATAGGTTGTTTCATATGTGTGTTTAACATCTGAAACAAACTGGTTTAACTATAATTACACAAAGGCAGTTGGATGAGAGACAGAGAGTAGGAAACTGGCAAGAAATCTTTTACTATCTCGTGATTAAAATAGTAATAATAACAATAATAGTAATAAACGCACTAGAAAGTGCCTCTGTGTCCCAGGAGCTATGCTGATAACTCTGCATTGACTCCTTCAGTCCTCCCAACAGTCCTCAAGACACAATTGGCCACATTTCGAGGATGAGGTCATGAGTATTGGGGATGCTTTACACTGTTTGCCCGGGTCACTCAGCTAACAAATGGCAGAGTTGAGGTTCAAACCCAAATTTGCCTGAATGAACAAACCTCACTTGAGTATGTTGGCTAAGAGCAACGACTTTGAAACCAAATATTTATTGGACGTTCACTTTGCTTAAGAAAGCTATTAGAAGCTATGAGGACAGGTGGGCTAACAGTGGCTTTATGGAGAGTCAGGGGGTTAAGGCAGACAGCCTCCATCTCGTAAAGCCAGCTCCCAGGACCACAATCAGAGGGCACAGGTAATTGGAGGGAGATTGCTGATGGTCATTTCAAAGGGCAAACAGATTACAATCCATTCTTCTGCCTTGCCCAAAACAGCACTTGTTCTTAGGGATAGAATGAAAATAGCCTTTAAATTGACTTCGCCATCTGTTTGGAACAATTTTGCATAATGTGAATAAGCTTTCTAATTTATCATCTCAGATTAGTATCAGGATTTTTAGAGGGAGATACAGAGATTGAGTTCAGTCCTTGTAGATCAGTATCACAGTATTTTATTTTATACATAAGAAAAACTGAGGTGGGCAGACGTGACTGTTCCCACTATCATTTATTTAGGGGTTAAATGGGGCAAAAACTCAGTTTTTGGCCTAAGAAGACTTGATCGTTACTTTTCAAAGGATTGTGGTTTGAGGATGATGGGTGCTTGAGTGTACGAGCACTCCGAATGCTGCCCAGGAAGGGATGTAGTTGTGTTGTCCACTCTAGACATCCCAGCAAGGACGGTCACCCCGGCCGTCCTGGAAGGGACTTCGCCGTGATCCCTCAGGGCACACTGAGTCCCCGGCGCAAGCTGCATGCTCCACCTCTGCAGCTGTCTGCACACACCGCCTCACACGTGTCTCCCATCGCCCGGCGCACACCCCCCCCTGTGCGCTCAGGGACCTGGCCTGGGTACCAGGAATGATGTGAGGCTGTGAATAGTCTGGACTGTCTCTGATATATGATGTGAGGGGGAAGAAGCCTGGACGGAGGGAGAGGCTGTGAGGATTACTGAGCATTCCACTTCCAATTTCCTGACTCCCCTCTCTGGCAACGTAGATGGGCCTGGCTTTAGGTCAGTAGAGGTGGCGGGACTCTGTGTGTGAACACAGGCGGGATCACGTCCCCCAACCAAATTGCTTATTTAGAAAACCAACCTGAAACAACCCACTTAAAAAGCTATTAAATTTCTATATATTTTTCTTTCATAACTAATACATATGTCATTTTTGACAAGATGCGTGTTACTGGTACTGTGACGCAAGCTCCGTAATGAACCGTGTTGAGTTGCAGGTATAATAAATAATTAGTTGAGTATTTATGCCGGCGGTAACCTATGCACTTAACTAGAATGGCACTTTATTTTCTTTCATCCTTCTGGTATGTTGATGAAGAATATATCCTGGGAAAAAAGGAACATGGTTTCCGAAGGGAGCGGAGCCCTCAGTGTCTCGTGGAGCCCCGACGATGCTTGTGTTTTGACAAAGTCCATCAGTTGCGTAAAGAAAACCAGATTCTAATGATTACTGCCCAAACCAGCTCGGGCAAAGTGAGCAAAAAAAATCTCTCTTCTCTTGTTTAGCATCTTTTATTTTTTGTCCTGGCTCAAACTGGCATCCACTTGGAAAGTGGGCTCACGGGAGAATTTTAATTTATTGATGCTTCTTGCCCTTACTGTACATTCCGGGCTCCTATGTGAGTCTAATGGATGAAGCAGATGTTTGACACCACAGCACCTCTTCATAACTCCACTCTTCAAAAACAGTTTTACAAGGACTTACTCGCGTTGGTTCCCATTCCTCACAGGAAGCTGAGGTCATCGTGAAACATGAGGCTGGGGCAGGAGCCTGCAGTCATGTGCTTTGCAGCTGGGCCTCCATCTTCTGAGCACGTTAGCGATTTATGAAACAGCTGTAATTTTCAGCTTATGGACAAAGAAATAAAAGTGTTGACACCATTATTGTAACATCTGTGAAGGGAAAAATATGGGCCGATTTCTAAGTGCACAAATGGTACCAGAGTTATAAAGATTCTTTTATGCTTAATTGTGTTCATTACCAGCCGTAATTATTTCAAACACGAGCAGTTTCTTCCAACTTAATGCCAACCTAAAAGGTTAAGACCTTCCAATAGAGGCTCTTCGACCTCGTGATTTGTGGGGTCTGCAAAGTTACGCTAATTGGGAAGCAGGAATGACTTCTGCGGGCACGCCTGCCTTGGTTTCAGCTTGTCTGTGCGGAGCAGATCTCTGACTGTTAACATCACAGAAGGGCACTTCCAAGCAGGGTCTGAAAGGATTCCCTGGCTTGCACTGTGAGCTGTATTGTTTTCATGAGCAGAGCGACTACTGAAGCCTCCGCCTCTCCACCCCCTCCCCAGGCATCCTTGGAAAGAAGCTTCTGTAATTCTGGACCGATGTTGAACAAGGCACTGCGGGCATGTCACTTATGTATAAGAAGCTGACCTCCTTGGCTAAGGTGATTAAGGTATGTCCCCGCTGTGTCAGCAGATAAAAACCATGGTGACAGACCCAAGCCCTCCTGTTCACTGTGGGCTGAGGTGACCCCGGAATCTTCAGCCTTCATCTAACAGGTACCCGCTTTTAAGTGGCGGCTGTCTTCAAAGGATTGTGGTCATGAAGACAGCTAGTGGCAGAGGGGTTGACAGAGCCACCATCGTGCTGGATAAGTACATGACACCCAGTGCATGTGTGTGTGTGTGTTTGTGTGTGTGTACATCGTCTGCACATATGTGGGCACGTCGAGGGAGTTGGAGAAGAGGTAGAGAGGCCTCCACCATCACCTTCTAAACAAGCTCTGACTTAGCTCATACTTTTTGCCTATGAGGCGTATCTGGGCATAGCCCTGGCGATGTTCTCCCGGCCACGCTGTGGCACACAGCCTCCTCCCTGGTAGAATGCAATTCGGGAGCCCGGAGTGGTTTTCTCAGCCCCATCCATCACCTCCTGCATCACCCTGTTCCTTGATGCTGAAAATCAGTTGTCAAAACACTAGGAACCTGACCCTGCTTCATCTCTTAATCCCTCTCCTGCCATTTGAAAGCAGCCATCCCTGTGCATTAACTGTAATAAATCCCAGCTTGCGTTAACTTTCAGAAAGTCAGCTGTTGGCCCTCGAAGACGTCAGCTTCATGGGACCATGGGACTCCCTTCCATGTTGACACATTTACCCCACTGCCAACAACAGCTCCTGGCACAATGGATCTCCTCTTAGCTTAGATACCCTAGAAAACAGCTAAGGCAGGCCTTGCGGGCCGATGTCTTACTTAAAGGTGAAATTCCAGGGCAGAGAGAGAGAAGGAAGAGGACAGTTGAAATAGGGTGGGAAGCGAGTACAGGGTGATGTGTTATCTCCCTGGCCCTGCTTTGCAACAGACTCCAAGCTGCCAGACCACGGCTCGACAGGTGTACCCTCTCAGACTGGTGAGATGTCACCAGACAGACCATATGGAAAAACCATGCCCAGAGTTGTGTCCTCCGCAGGGAGCAATGCAGAGGGATTCACCTGCCTGTCCCTGTCTCCCACTGGTCAAAGTGCTCCCAGAATGGAGTCCAACCCCCCTCCCGTCTGGGTTGCGTCACTGGAAGCAGCCCCTCGTCTCACGATATGAAGTCCACCTGCTTACTCGGCTTCGGCACTCAGGCATCCAAGCCCACTTGCTCAGGACTGTGCTCCAAGACTAACGATGCTCGTGGGCTATTCTGCCCCCCCAACAATCTCACAGGCAAACAGACTTCATAATCCACGTGCCCATCGTATCTGCCAGGTTGACCAGAAGGCGGTCCCAGAAGACGACTCTGCACCCTCCAAGGCGTGAGGCCGAGCCTTGCACGGTGTGAGACCAATGATCCTCTGGTGCCACCTCTAACAGAAAATGATAATAATCTGACAATGATTCCCTTCCAGAAAGTAATTTGGACGTGTGCCGACGAAGAGTGTCTGCCAGACGGCAGTGCACTTGTCTTTCTTCTGCCCACCACAGCAAATTCAGGTCAGATAATTAGCACTCATCGTTATGACTTATGCTTTCTGAATTTCCGCAGTACTAGGAGTAGGAGGGAAAAGTTCTGAAACCTTCCATGGGGTTGTTGTTGCCATGGCAACTACTCCCTTGGAATTCTCAGACTTATTCCCAGTCGGTGAACAGAAGATGTTCCAAACCAAATACTGAAAGAGTCCTAAAAGCCAAGCAGGAGGCGGGAGGACTGGGGGTTTGGGCAGTCCCCAGAGGCAGCAGTGAGGACAAAGTAGTCCAGAAGGACAAGGATTCACCCTCGTTCTGCCTCTCGCCTGGCCTAGGGACCTGTGCCCTGCACACCTGTCCTTGTAACGTATCCGTCAGGGTGCTCCGTGCCCAGCCCCATCACAGCAGTGTGGGCTGCATTTGGGTGCTGCTCAGAAGGTGACGCACCTCTCACTAGCTCCTGCCTCTGCAACCAGCCGGCGGCATGCCCATTGGTCGGCCGCGCCCACTTTCTGGGCATTAGCGTCAGCATCTCTATAAATGAAGGCTTCGGGCTGGCTACCTCCCAAGTTCTCTTTCTGTTCTAGGGCATATGATGCAGCTATTAAATGGAATCGCTGACATTCTGGTTGATGGCTGGTTGGTTTGGGATCTTCTCCTGTAGGGCACAAACTAAGATCCCCAGAGAGGTGAGGTTGAGGCTGCCCCATCTGTAGAAAGTTCCTTGCAGGAGTGATAGCGCTAGGTCTTTCTGCAGACCTTGGAGGGAGCTGGGTATTGCGCTTGCCTTTAGTTGGTTTGATCAGAAATCATTATCAGTAAGTTTTCTGTTTGTCTTCAAGTCGTTTCCAATAATATTGTGAAGAATAGAGACAGCAAGCCGAGAGGAGGACACTTCGGTCCTCGTAACTAGCTTGAGAGAGGGTCTGACTACTCCTTCTTCAGTTGAGGATACAGAGGTTCAGAGAAGTCCAATAGCACTTAGCCACAAAGACAGGACACGTGCTGAGGCATTCGTCCCAAGCCTCTGGTTCTGCTTCAGTGTCAGCCTCTGTTCAGCACCCTCTCAATGTGAGAAGAAAAAACACCTACCCAGGTCTCAGGTACCCAACGTTATTACTAGGAGAAGCCTATGGATTTGAACTTGAACCTTGGCCCTTTCTGGCTTGTGGGAAGTACTTTGCAAACAATGGATTGCTGTCCTGCCTAGAGGAGGTGTGGATGTGGGTTCAATTTTTAAGACATAGAATTACTCGGTCAAACTTAAAGAGAAGGTCTCTGAATCTGCAGATCCTCCAGGAGGAGGGGGAGACCCAGGCAGGTTGATGTCGCCTTAGAGACAATTGGCCCCCAGTGTGTGTGTGTGGAAGTTCCGGGTCCTCTTTCCAAAACACCGTGGGTGACCTTTGTGCACCCTTTCTTTCAATCAAATGTGTCTGAAATTTCACAAGATCCAGGAGGATGATGGTTTGTACATGAAAAGCTACCTCTCCTTGAACAGCTTTTAAAAGTCTAATTTAAAATTTGAGTGTGTTTTGGGGGGATGGAGGAGACAAGGGGGACACAAGCCTAGGGAGAGGCAAGGCTGCAGGATTTAGAAGAAAGCAAAAAGGCCCTAAAGTATGCATATGCCCCGTGAGAATTTGAGCACTTGTCCCCCCAAATTTAAGGTCACTGCATACTACGGCATGCCAGAGTAAACAGCAAATGTCTCAAGCTATTTGGTTTTAGTTTCTGATTTTTTTGAGTTTTAAGTAGTTCATTCATATCTGGGAACAAAGCATCCATGTCTTAAATCTGATTTATAAATATATCTTGTTCCACACCAATTTAGAATTCAGACCCCTCCATTCCGTACTGAATTAAAATACCCAAGTCTGCCAGGAGCAGTCAGTTGAGATGAGTTTGAGGTTTTGGGTTTTTTAATTTTTGTTTTGTCTTATTTTTAAAAAAATACTGTATGAAATGATTTTAAGCAAAATTCCCAGGAAGATAATTTGGGCCAAAACAATCGAATGCTTAATGAACTCAGTTCCTGACTGAGCCTGCTATTTTTATCCCCATTTTCATCTCCCTCCCACCGCAGCTGGGGTGGCAGCATGGCAGCAGAGAGGCAGAGCCTAACTCGGCCCTCGCAGACAGTGATGGAGCTTGGGAGGGAGGCCGTCGGCTGCAGATCTGTAGCTTGGTGCCACCCCTCCAGCCCCCCACCCAGCGGTACTTCTGGGCTGGCACAGGGACAGACGCCGAGACATCCCGGCTGCTCTCCGAGAAACGACTTCCAATTCCTTGGCAGGTTGCTAATAAACATTCACAGCAGGAAGGAGGCCATATCTGGAACCTGGAAGCATGTTTATAAGAAACGCTCATGAAGTCATCGGGGTCAAAGTTGATCTTCCTGTTATTGAACTTGGCTGAGAACGTTCCCTGGACTTTGGCAGCCAGCCGACATTCTTCATTTAAATGGAGTAGTCGGGGGAAAAAGGTAAGGGCGCACCTTCAGAAAAAGTCAAGCCAGCCAGGGTGCTGCCAAGGCAGGCGGGGATACTGAGCAATGCCTCTCCCTTCCCGGGGAAGTGCTCTTTTCAGGGGCACTCTCAGAAGCTCAGCTTAGAGCAGTGGGGCACCTGGTCCCTTTGGTCACACAGCAGTCACGCTGCATGTACTGACCACATGTCACTGACCTGATGGCTTGGGAACAGGCTTGACCTCCTCTTCTCCTGATTGTGGGCGTGACTGTGGCTGGTGGTGTCTTGTCTCTGTCCCAGGGCTGTGCAGCTGGCCAGCAGGGCTCTGACTCCACCAGCCACAGGACAAGGGGTCATCCTGCAAACCCGCCATTCACTGAGGCCCCTATGTTTCTTTCCTGGGAAAGTTTCCGGTGGGGTCGTCCATTCACACCAGTGAGTGGGGAGGCATGGCCAGAGGGCTCTTGCAGGAAAAACACACAATCACAAAGCTTCATTCTCCAGGTTAAGTAGGCTTTTATGAGCCCTGGCAAAGCCGGCTCCCCCAAGCTGTGAAACCCCGGGGGCATTTATCATCTACCTGCGATGGCTGTTTCCACATCAGGGTCTCTGTGGGAAGCCCTCGCTCGCTGGGTGGTTTGTTTTTTAACTGAAGCTGTTGCAGGCTCTCTGCTGTGGCGGCCCCAGCTTTTACCATCACGGGAGCCTTCTTACTTTCACCGTATTGAAAAGGCATTTCCTAAATTCATAATGTTTTAGACACATTATGGTCTTAGGATTGGATTGTGAAGTCTGCGTGGAAGAGGGTCTGGCCTGCCCCTCAACTCTGGCCTCATTTCCTTAAGGAATTGGTGAATGCAAATACGACAGTTTTATATTTTTACAGCTGCCCATATTTTCTCATTTAATCCTCATAACTCTGGGCAGGAAGGCAAGGGTTACTATTCCCATTTCTCAGATAAGGAAATGGAGGTTAAGGAAACATGTGTGATGCACACAACCCTGCGTTTTGAACCCAGGGCTTCTGATCCCCACGTGGCCTTTCTCCACCCTCTAGCCCCCTCCCCATCCCGGGGTAGCTCATCACTGTACACCCAGCTCCCGGCCTCTGCCAACACCGGGGCCCTAACCTGGCTTCTCCCACCTCATCATACATCCCTCCAGGCAGAGGGCTTTCCAGAAATGGGCACAGATGAACCACAAGCCCTCAAGCACTGGAATTCCATACACAATGTTAAGTCTTTTATTTTCCTTTTAGAATTGTCCTTCCTTTAGGTCATCTCATCACTAAATCTTCACTCAGGTATGTCGAAGGCTGGTCCCAATGTTTGTGTATTTGAGGGGCCTGTGCCCACGTGCCCACAGCCTGCAGCAGCCAGAAGCACAGTGCTGGGGGTCTAGGGAGGGAGCGAGGAGTGAAAGATGTACGGAGTGTCAGCAGCGCTCCCCGGGGGTCCTGGAAACCCTCGGGAAGGGAATAGGACTTCATGGAGGTTCAAGTCGAGATTGTCTTTGACTTAAAGCACGGGGAGACTCAAGGAAGCTGGACATCTGGGGGCGCTTGGGTGACCCTGGTCAGACTTGGCAGTTGGAACGTCATCCTCTGGGTTCCCACTCTGGGGGATGGGAAGCCATCGAGGGCTATTGGGATATGATGGTTGCACATCCAGATTTGTGTCTGGGGACTCTCCCCCTGGCAGAGAGGAAAGGGGGAAACAGGTGAGGAGGCAGGAGAAAGTCCCAGAAGGAAAAGAAGACCAAGTGAGGAAACAGCAGGTGGCTACAGCCTGGAGACTGCAAGCCAGGCAGGAGGGTGGGATTTGGAATCTCAGAGGAGGAATCTGTGGACTTTGAGATTTATGAGGAAGGGATTTAGGGAGAGGATAATATAGGAGTTTCTGATTTGGGGGGACCTGGGTTGGGTACGCACTTGACAGCCTGGAGAGGAGGGTTACAGGAGGAGTAGGATTTATTGGCATATCGTGGGGCAGGGAGGAAAGGATGTCGGTGAGAAGGAGACACACCAGGGTCTTTAAAACTTTGGTGGGAGATGTTCACAGGACATTAGGGTTGGCATTTGGATCTGAGGCTGGGACCAGACCAGGGATCTGGGGGCTTCTGTCCTCACTCACGGTGAGGGAGCTGACAAACCTCCTAGAGGCAAGGTGCAGAGGGCGAGAAGAGGGTGGTCCTGGGGCGATGCTGGCCCAGAGGCAGAGGAGCCCAGGGAGGTGCCTCCATTTTCCTTTCCGCTGACGTTCAGGAAAGCCACACGTTGCTATGTGGGTGAGTCTCCAAAAGCTTTCACCATCAGCAAGTACCCCCGAGCCCTGGAGCTGAGGAACCTTGGCCACTGCAGCCGCAGTTCTATTCACAGCGGTGCCTTGAGGAGAGAGTGCTGGGTCTGTCTGTTCATAACTCCCCTCTCCTCCTTCTGTTTCAGGCAGCTCAGTCCACCGTGCAAATGAAAAACAAAGAAGCAAGCGAGAGCACTTCTTCAAGGGCTATCTGGCCTTTGAAACCTCCTGGCTCTGCTGGCCAGGATGGCAGAGATGGTTTGATCACAGTTCAGCATCAGTGCCCCATGGGAACCTTTGCATGCCACTGGCTGCATCCTTGTTCTGCAGGACACCTCCTCTTCCTGGGCTCTGGTCACCCCGGAAGAGGGCTTCTGGCCAGTAAGCACATGTCAGAGGAGTCCCTCACTGCTGGCTGGGCCAGGCAGCTGTGCTGACAACCACTGTGGCTCGGCCACAAAATGTCAATGGGTGACATTGCTCGTGGATAGAAATGTCCACTCCCGAATTAGGGCAAGAGGTACCCCAAGTGCAGAGAAGCTCCCGACTCTGTCTCCAGAATCTTCTGAGACCACCATCAGAGCTGGCTTGCCTCCTGGTTGAAGGCTGTCTGGATGAGAGGGACGTGCAGTAATTCCCCTGGGGTGATAGGCCAGCAGGACAGTGCCAAGGTGTGGGGAAGGCTGCACCTGTGGCAAAGTGGAAGGCCTGTGAGTCCCGGTGAAGATGCTGTGGGAAGGAGGCTGGAAGCTGATGGAGGAAGTGCCTGCCCAAGTGTGGATTTCCCCAGGTTGTCAAAGGCGCCTCCTTCATGGCGGAGCCCAAGGCTCCTGCTTCACCGTCCTTTCCGGCCCCTTCCCCACTGACTTAGAGACCAGCGCCGCCCTTACCCCCTTCTCCTTCCTGCACTGGGGCAACCACTCCTCCTCACAGCTGCCTCCACACTCAGACCTAGGTCAGCCCTGCTTGGGGGAAATTGTTTTCACAAGGATCAGCTAAGAAATAAAAATACGAGACCAATACTTCATTCAGTTTGTAGTGATTCTTATGGCAGAAACAAATTAACACAGAATAAAAGTGACAGTGGCTAAAATGGATATGGTCAAATTGTCAGAAGACTCAAAATGTCTTGGCAGACCTACATCTGTAAAAATGATCGAGAAAATATTGGAATTGAAAATTATGAGGACTGCAGTAAAAAGTGTACACTGGCAAAAGCTAAGATTAATTTTAAAAATATGTGGACAAAGAAAGATTTGTGAATCAAAGCTTGACTGTGAAATTTACTTGGGAGAGAACTGATTTTGATGAAAATAATTTAGCTAAATAATTTCTCAACCAACTTTCTGTACAGAAGCTTAATACTTCAAGTGTTTCTATTTTAATTTTAAATTGGTTTAACTAGACTTGCTCCAGAAAATACTTTCTCCACAAAAACTCGGTACTGATATAATTATGTTTCAGACATCTGCACTCATAAAATCTTATCAAAGTATTTCCAGAATGTAAAGTATGGGGACTAAACAGCAGAATCAAAATGCTATAAACCAACTTCTGGTTCCAGACAGAATGGAATAGACAAACGTCTTCCTAATGCCCTCACCGCCACTAAGTACAGCTACAAAAACACAGAGGTTATATACAAAATAAACATATGGCACTGAATGGGAGAAGAAAGAACACAACTGGCTAGGAAACGAGGTCCTTGAGAAACAGCACAGTGGTGAGTGCCCTGGGTTTTCCTTTTGCCCCCTATATATCCTGAATGAGACGCCAGAGAGGCTTGCAGCCCCAAAACATCAACTGATACAGATATTTAAAAGCCTAAGAAAAGCTTGTTTTCTCTAGCCAAAACACCAGGACACGAGTTATTTAGATATTACCACGGATGAAAATTATCCACAAATGAAAATTTTGATAAATTAGACTTTATCAAAATTTAAAACTTTTAGGGCCTCCCTGGTGGCGCAGTGGTTGGGAGTCCGCCTGCCGATGCAGGGGACACGGGTTCGTGCCCCGATCCGGGAGGATCCCACATGCTGCAGAGCGGCTGGGCCCGTGAGCCATGGCCGCTGAGCCTGCGCGTCCGGAGCCTGTGCTCCGCTACGGGAGAGGCCACAACAGTGAGAGGCCCGCGTACCACAAAAAAAAAAAAAAAAAAAATTTAAAACTTTTGTTCCACAAAAGACCCTGATAAGAGGATGAAACATCAAGATACAGACTGGGAGAATAAATCTGCAAAACACACATCTGACAAAGGACCCGTATAAAGAATTCTCAAAACTCAACAGTAGAAGTACAAGTAATTCGATTAGAAAATGGGCAAAAGACAGACCCTTCAGCAAAGAGGATAGATAGATGGCAAATAAGCACATAAAAATATGTGCAACACCATCATGTATTAGGGAAATGCGTCCTAGAGCCACAATGAGATATTACTACACATCTATTGGAATAGCTAAGATAAAAAATGGTGACAATACCAGATCCTACCAAGGATCTTTAATATACTTTTGTGGGAAATGCAAATGGTACAAATTCTCTGGAAAATAGGCAGTTTCCTAAAAATCTAAGCATGTAATTATATGACCCAGCAGTCACACTCCTGACCGTGTACCCCAGAGAAATGAGAATCTCTGTCCACCCAAAAATCTGGGTGTGAGGGTTCACAGCAGCTTTATTTATAAAAGCCAAGTGCTGGAAACAGCTCACATATCCTCCACTGGGTCAATGGCTAAATACACCGCTGTGCACTCTATCACGGGGCCCTACTCAGCAGTAAAAAGGAGTGAACTAACACACACAGAATAAGTTGGATGGATCTCAAGGGCATTGTGATGAGTCAAAAAAGCCAATCTCAAAAGTTCGTATACAGCAGGATTCCATTTATGTAGCGCTCTGTTGCTAAGGTGGTTACAGACATAGAGAACAGATTAGTGCTACAAGGGTTTAGGGATGGGAAGCAGCGGAAGGAAATGCTATGACTCTAAAGGAATAGCACAGAGATCTTCTTGGTGGTGGGAGAGCTCTGCATCTTGACTGTGGTGACTACACCAACCCACACCTCTGACAAAATTCCGTGGAACTAAATACACACACACGAGTGCGTGCCAAACCGGCAAGATAAGAATAATGTCTGTGAATTGTCCCAATGTTAATTTTCTGCTTTTGGTACTGTGTAATTACATAAGCTGTTGCCATTGGCTAAAGCTGGCTGTGTAATTACATAAGCTGTTGCCATTGGCTAAAGCTGGCTGAAGGCTTCGTGGTGACGCTCCGTATCACCTTTGCAACTTCCTGCGAATCGATAACTCTTTCAAAATAAATGGTTAAACGCAATGCTATGTACCCATGTGCCTAGGCTTTAAAGAAGCCATGCCTTACTCTTAGCTCAAAAATTCTCTGACCTGACCCATCTGGGCTCATTCCCAAATCTAACCTTGACAATCAACAAGGATTGTTTTTACATTGACAATATTTGCCATTTTCCAAACCTAGCAAATTCCTTTGCATCCCTATGGTTTTACATACGCCATTTTCTTCACTTAAAGACTATTTATGCCCTTTCTCAGGCATAATGTCAGCTCTTCTTAGAAATTCAGTTCCAAATTGATTCCTCTGGTACTCGCATTTTAATGAGACTTAAATATATCAATGATATATTATTAATATATGGATTGCATATTGATGAGAATTGTATAAATACATATTTGTGTGTGTATATGTTGCATATCATATAGCGATCATGTATTATATAGCATATATCATATTATAACTCAATCACAGCTCGTCTTACAGAAACATAGTTTTGATGGTAAAGGGTAGCAGAATGTGTCACCCAAAAATATGCCTCTTGGATGTAAGAAATGTCGAGCTGATTATTTTGAGAAACTGCAGACACAAGAGAAGCTCTGAAAACAGAGTAGAAGTAGGGGAAATTTACCTTCCTGAAAGCCCCTCCCTCTGTCAGTGTCTCCCGCTCAGTGGAGAAGGTTCCCACTTAAATCTGCGTCACAACGTCACCCTTGTTTGCCTGCTTTTCCTGTCACTTCCCAGACTGGTCTCCTCACTCCCAACATCTTTCTTCTGTCTTTAGGTGTGCACGTTAAAAAACTTCTGTTTGTTTTGCTCTTGTTAATCTTTTATCATAGAGGGTCTCAGCCAGGAGCTCAGAAAGGTAGAGGGAATGTTATTATTCCTCCTCTACAATGGGAATAACTGTGATTCAGTCGCCAAAGGAGAAATGAATCTACGTACTTTTAATCTACATGACCAACCTGAAAGCCTGTGTGTGTGGGTACATGTACGTACATACACACATGCATGTACATGCTGTTTTGGCTGTACGTCAACATACATCAAGATATATATGTGTATACATATATATGACATGTGTATATAATGTGTATAAAATATATATGTATATTTTCTATATGTACATATAAAAAATGTCATGGTGTGACATATATACATTACACACCTATAATACATATTACATGCATACAGACATACACCCATGCATGCTATATTGGCTATCTATCTTTCTACTGAATATGTCATGATACGACACGGATCTATATTATACGTGTTTCTATCTTGCATAGGTGCATACACACACACACAGGCTATCACTTGGTCACGACATTTGAAATTCTGATGGAGAGTTCCCTGCACCCACCCCTCTTCGATGACTGTTGTGTCATGGCTTTCTCAGAACGACTCCCCTGACCAGTGTCTTTTTTTTTTTTTAAATCTTTATTGGAGTATAATTGCTTTACGATGGTGTGTTAGTTTCTGCTGTACAACAAAGTGAATCCCCTATACATACGCATATATCGCCATATCCCCTGCCCCCTGCGTCTCCCTCCCCCCTCCCTATGTCACCTTCTAGGTGGACACGAAGCACCGAGCCTGACCCGGGTCCCGCGGTGAGGGTCAGGATGCTGTGCTGGAGTCATGTGGCCCTGGTCCCCCTCAGCTTAGGACCTTCTGCCAGAGTCCATGCCAGGCCGGGGGCTCCTGCTGCCCACCAAGGCAGAGCTCTGGGCACAGACTCCTGGGCTCCAGGCCGAACTTCCTTCCCTTTTTCCAAGGATTCTGCATCTGGTACCCGGAGCCCCAGGCTTTGACTGCAGGGGGAGGGGGAGGGGGGCAGCGGCTACTGTCTCCTGCCCACCGCCCTCCCTGGCCAGTGGCTCTCCGGACAGGACCAGGCATCCACCCACCTCACAGCTCCAGGGTCTGGAAGCCTCGTGGAGCAGAGGCGAGAGGACCCTCAGAGCGGTGGTGCCTGCTCTTTTTGGAGAAACTTTTGCCAGTGCTGCCTCTCTGATTTACAATCCCTGTATCCTTAATCTGGCTGGAGGGTCCAAGATGGGTAAAGTCAGTTCTTAGCCATATCCTTTGTGAGTTCTGAGCATGGCAATCTGTCACATACTCACTTCAGTGACAAAAGTGATAGAGAGTTACTATCCTTTACCAAAAAGCAATTACATTTCGAACTGTTTGGTGATGAAATGGGCCAAGAGAGGAGAAGACAAATCAATCTTTCCCTAGTGGCCTTTGCAAGTAAACTCCCAGGGTTCTGAGACCTCAAAGTCCCTTTCACATTGAGCATCCAGAACATTCTATGCTAAGCACTGGCCATATGGTCCCTTAAGCCAGGCGCAAAAGCAGCCACTGTTGACCCAACACCATCTCACACACCCTGTGACTGGCCTCAGCCACCTGAAGCTTTACTGGCCTGGGACACCCGGTCTTTCAGAGGGCTTGAAGGGAAAACAGTCTTTGGGGCCCTTCTCCATTTTAAAAGGAGGTAGAGGTTCACGCAAGTAGGTGAGGTTGGCAGTTTTCTCTCTTGACGGAACTCAAAGAAAGCCTTTAGCGGGGGGTCCTCCCTCAGGTCATCTGCTGTCTGAGTAAGCATGTGTTAAAAGATCCTAGTGGGAAGACCTGTTCCAGGTAGAGTTTACATACGTGTGGCATTTGTATTTTACGTTCCTTTGACCTCGTGGCTCCTCTCCAATTGTTTCAAGAGCTTAGGCATGCTTGCTTATAGAGTTGGAACTTTTTAAGACAGGGAAGCAAAATGTCATAAAACTGCAACATCTAAAGCATCAGGTGTAATGGAAAGAATTCCATTATTCGTTTCAGCTGCAGGCCTGAAGGGAAAGGTCCAGAGGGGTAGACCCAGCCCCTGCCCAGGCCAGCAGGGGGTCTCCTGGGCTCCGAGGGCTCGTGGCACCGGGTGACAGCCGCTCAGGGTATGGCCACACCAAGACGTGCTTTAGACTCACTGGGCGGGCATCTGTGTGCTGGGGCTGTTTCAGAAGGTTGATCACTCCAAACCAGTGAGAGATTCAAGAAACCTGGACCTTGGGAGTTCACAGGATCTGGCAGAGTGGACCCTCGGCCAGCCTCAAGCAACATCTAGAATCCCGCTCTCTTCTGCATTTGGTGATGAAGGGGAACCCCAAACTGATCTGGGCCAGGCTTTGCTCAGAGGGAGAGAGAAACCGGCAGAATGGGAAGCATGGTCTGAACTCGTGTTACTACAGCAGCAAGTTTTTCAGTTCCCTAGACATGCGTAAGCCCGTGGACCGGCAAGGGATGGGAGGGAGAGACTGGGGAACCCTCTGGGCAGGTGGGTGGAGGAGGCCGCTGCCAGGCGGGCACCACCGAGCGCCAGCTGGATGGCCGTGGGCAAACGGTCTAACCCCACTGAAGCTGTTTCCTCTTCCGTAAAATCCTTTGGTGAGGTTTCCCTGCTGGAGGAAAGCAGGAAAGAGCAGGCACTGACTTTGGAAGTAAAGGTATTTGGGTTTTACTGTATTAGGAGATCGGCTTTTCTGTTTCAGTGAGGAGATAAAGCTAGCCCGGGGAACTCCATCATTATGTCAGGCCTCTCAAGTCAGAGCCGTCTTCTGGATGGCAGTTCTGACCGTGTGACCACAGGGCGCATCTCCATCCATGGATGTGACCTGACACACGGTAGTCTGGGCCTCGTAGCAGCCTGCACCAAGCCCTGTGGACGTCCTATATGCCAGGGGACTCAGGACTCAGCTTAACCAGCAAATTCTCAGGACACCGTGACTGACCACTTCCCTGTAGGTCTTAAACGAGCATTTTTTTTTTTTTTTTTTTTGCGGTACGCGGGCCTCTCACCGCTGTGGCCTCTCCCGTTGCAGAGCACAGGCTCTGGACGTGCAGGCTCAGCGGCCATGGCTCACGGGCCCAGCCGCTCCGCGGCATGTGGGATCCTCCCAGACCGGGGCACGAACCCGTGTCCCCCGCATCGAAAGGCGGACTCCCAACCACTGCGCCACCAGGGAAGCCCTTAAACGGGCATTTTAAACGCCTCCAAAGGGGTGCGTGTCAGACGTAGTCCTTGCTGCCGCTGTCCTAGAGTGCGCCTGGCCCGTGGCCTGTGGCTTCACGTAGCATCCTGGGCCCAGCTGCCTGGTGGAGTTGGCCCTGGGTCCTGATGCTGAGTTAAATACATTAATAAACATGTTTTCAGGGATCCCTCCTCCCTGAAATGTGCCCTGATATCTAGCACATTAACAAGTAAGTGCTGTTAGGGGACTAGAAACCAGAATTATACCATCAGAAATCATATTTAGGGGCAAAATCCTTTCCCTCTTGTGATCGCAAGCTGGCTTTTTTATTTTAATAAAAAACAGAAGTGATGACTAGCTCTACCCTCCTCGGCACTTAAGAAAGGGACATTTCAGACACAGGGAGCTTACCTCTGGAATTAAAACTCTGACAATCTGGGAAGCTTTGGTTTGTTTTAATTCTGGAAGCAAACTGAAACTGTATTTTCTAAGGAGGAGGAAGAAAGAAAGGGTCAGACAGTGAATGAAAAATAACTTATGTTCGAGGCACAGATTTTCAAAAAAACGAAACCCAGAATTGCATCTTGTACAAAGTAGAAATTTGTCATTATTATTATTTAAAAGAGAGTGTAAGGGTCTTCCTTTGTCTGAGAGCCTTTTCTTGTCCAATTCTCCCCCGGTGGCATTTTTCATGCCTCGGTCCCTGTGCTCATTTTAGGAAAATCACCCAGGTCTTAGAGACACAGTATCTATTAATTCAATTGTACTCATTGCAAAAAACACAGAAGACAGTCCAACCTGGCAAGGTTTATGCCATTTATCTTGAACAAAGACCAATTTTTCTGTCACCAGAGCTACCAGAGGCCAGACTTCTTCAGAGACTGAAGTTTAAACCTCTGTTTATTTGGCTATGGCACCAAACAAAGCCTTTTCTTTATGTTCCAGCAGTTTTGGAAAGCCAGCTGTTCTAAATTTGGTTTAAAACATTTGTTAAAGTCACCAATAAATGAAAGAGAGAAGGAACCGAGCTGGCTTTGCATGAGGAAAACGCTCTCAAGTTTCCTTAAACAAGACAGGCCTTCCTTCTAGATCGGTTTTATATTTGAGGGTCTTTCGGGGATTGTTTCCATCCAGGCCTGCAGGGGAAGGCTCTTCCATCCTGCCTCTCCTCCTGGGAGCCCAGCTGCCCTGACGCCGGGGAACCGAGGGCCAGCCCAGCAGGCTGAGAGCAGTAGGTAGGCTGAACCTTCAGCGAGCTTGGCAGGAGGGGCAAAGAGACCCCAGGCCAGCTGTCAGGACCGCGCCCCGCCCCCCCCCCCCACCGCCCACAGTCCCAGGCGCAAGAGCATTTTCACCGTGAACGTGATTGAGTGGGTCGCCAATGAGCAGTGCTGGGAACGGAAATCCTTGATGAAGGAGCACTTCCAACACTACGCTGAGATCACCTGTCTGGAGTAAAAGGCTAACCTCCTCCTAGACACGGCAAGGCCCAGAGAGGCAGACCCCTCCCCTCCGAGACCCCTGTGCCCATCACTGGCTCTCAGAGAGCTCAGGGCTCCCTCCACTCAGAGGAGGGCTCTGAAATGCTCCTACCAGGAAATGTAACCACCACGAATGAGTATATTATGTGCACCAACCCTCAGATCCTTGGACCTTTATCACAGAGCATTGAACAGAATTGCAACATTCCTAAAAACAGAGAATCTAAGCTAAACACGTCGCCAGAAACAAAGGTTCCAAGTGATGGTGGCTTCTGTCTCCCCCAAACACAACACATACCGTGAGGGCTCAGAACTCCTCTTGGCAAACCGCTTTTGAGTCCTCGATCAATGCGCTGAATGGGACACCCCCTTCCACCTGGGGGCCCTTGCCCTCGCTGACCCCACCTCACAAGGAGGCCCTGCCTCGGCCTACTGCCCATCACACCCTCCACCTTCAGCCTGTCTCATGCCCCGCCCCCCTGAATTTCCCCAAGTCTGCTTTGACCCCAGAGCCCTGTGTTGGCGTTGTTCCTACCTTCACTCTTCCAGGTACAAAGCTCATCTCTCCGTCTGGGCCCTGAGCCTCTCGGGAGCTGGGTGCCTGTGGGACCCATGGCCACCAGGACAGGCGTGACACCCAAGGAACACGAGTCCCCACATCAGAAGTCTCCTGGATGAAAACACTTCCTCACGTGGCATTATAATATGTCACGGTGCAAAAAAAGTCTCCCAAGATCCAGTGAGGTAGGTGTGTTGAACGCTGAATGCAACCCAGAACCATATTGTAGCCCTCCTGACATTTCCAAAATAGCGACCAATAAAAGCTGCTATTTACGCGTGCCCTACTGGTGACACTTGAATCTCTTGGCTGCACTGCTCCGGGAAGGTCACAGGCCGAAAGCAGTGTGAATTGGAACCGTGTCCAAACTGGAATTTTATCTGGCACCATTTGGCTTAAACTTGGATAGCTGAGCTCCAGGCTTTACTCAGACTGGAATTACTCAATAGAGGGCTCGCTGTTGTGTGGCATTTTGTAAAAGTGTATATGAAAAAAAAAAGAGAGAGGAAAAAAACTTGGGCATGCTGCCCACATATGTATTTTGTTTGGAAAGGACCATTTTCTGAACTCCAGGAATGAAAAGGAGATCTAATTTATTAGCATTTCAAAAATCGTCTCGGCCACAGAAGGGGTAAACAGGGCGATCGTGATTAATCTGAATTGAAAAGGCATATTTTGTTTCTTAGATCCCTAAACTATCCAAGCTACATGTTTTGTAATACTTCAGATGTTTTTTTCCTCCCTACCCTTCAGAAGTGACAGAGAAAAATCCATTTCTTGGCTGGAGTAATCTCAGATAAATTAATATCATTTTTCATATAAATTTGTTTGGGGATACTTGAAACTGTAGCATAACCTATTGGTTTCATTATTTGAATAAAGTTTGAGAAATCCTACAGCTGTTTGCTGTCTAGATTTAAACCTACTGTCCATTTCAGCTGGTTTTCACTTAATGTACATTTCACCTGGTGCCTCGATAATGTTTTAATATAAAAGTACAGGCTTGTGAAACATATGCTTAGGCTTCCTCTGAACCTTAATAGCGACAGCAGGGGTAACAATTAGCAGTTTTGTTTTCCAGGGCTTGAAAGTTTTTCCTGGGCTGCTTCCAAAAACTTGGTTCCTCATTTCTTGACATTCTTGGAGTTCGGAATCAATGACCCACATTGCCCTTCCATAAGAGTGTCAAGCGTAGAATAAAAAATTGCATCACATCATTTTTCATCACGGCCAGATGAGGTCTGAGTGGAGGAACGAGGAACAGGACAGAGCGAACATCTGAGAAATTGGCTTTGCAAGCTGGAATGCGATTCTGCTCAAAGGGGCCACTTTTTCCCCCCTTTCTCTCCAAAACAGGCAGGTTGTAGACAGATCTGGGTCTTAGCCTGCCACCCCAAGGGCCCCGATGTCAAGAAATAGTGATAGAACACCGTTCATTTAGGCAACATCTGTAACGCATATAGCAAATTATTAATAGCCCAATATGCCAATCTGCCACTGTGCATTTTTGACATAGTGGGGCCGGGAGCACGGAAGTTTTGCAGCTCAGAAATGAAAACGGTGCTCCCGATGGAAATTAAACACAGGTGCTTTGAATTTGCGTGCTCGAAAGTGAACATCGCTGGCTGCTTTGTGGGCACCAAAAGTGACAATGCTTCCAGCCCGGCTAAAAGGTTAACGGAGCTCGTCTGCTGCGTGCGTAGGCATCAGTGTTAACGACGTGGTGTTCTGTCACTGGATGCTGGTGCCTGCGATGCTGGTGGTACTGTGAAGGGCCAATTATGCGACGGAGGGTGCTGTGGAGGACCAGGGAGTGGAAGCCTTTTGCTTACAAAGAAAACACACACAAAGCCGCGGCACAAATCAAAGCGCACGGCGAGGGGGAGCTGCTTTAGATCCACGGTGTGCCATCCCCTAATTATTAGCCACCACTCAGGATTTCTGAGACAACTTTCCTCCTTCCACTGCAAACCTTCACCTCTACTTTCCTTTCTCTCTTTTTTTAAACGGTAACAAAAGCTTATGTTCATTGCTTACAAATTAACACAAGGAAAACAACCATTTTCTTTGTCCTGGAATGTCGTCGTTTGAATTTCCCAGCTACCTACATCCATATACTGCCTTTGTTTTGAAACCACTTTGCTTAGCGTCTGCAGAGTAGAGGCTGTGCTTGAACTTTCTGCCATATTTTAGCTGCTTTCCCTTGACTTCACGTTAACCTTAAAGATGCTGCTGCAAGGCACTCAGGGAGTCGCGGACTGACCCACACGAACCTCACGTTTGCCACTTCTCACTCTCTGCCAACCCTTTTTATGAGCAGACACTTCCGGGATGAACTCAGCACCTGTCCGCAAACCATTATGCTGCTGGGCAGAGAGTGGCATTGAGACAGATGGAGGCCAACGTGTTCTCAAACCCAGCTGTAACGGGGCAAAATCCTGAAAACTGTTCACATGTGATTCTTCTGTCTTTGCCAGAGTTACCTAGAGGACACCACTGCCTGATGGGTCATTAGGATCCATCACCCAGGGAAAGAAAGGCAGAGCGGGATAATTTCCAGCTCTGTGCAGGCACATAGGAAAAAACGATGATGCCAGGCAAGAGTTTTGCCAGTAGGACAGCTGTGGGGAAATGGCATCTGCCAGATTTTTCAGCACCTCCTTCTAGCCTATTCAACTGAGCTTGAGGACTCAGCCTGAGTGTGAGGGCTGTGGCCCACCTGCCCATGACAGGGAAAGTAGAGGAAACAGGGCCCCTTCTCCAGCTCTGGGGATAAGACAGGGCACAAGGCAGGAGAGTGGGTTGGGCAGGTCTTAGCCTTAATTACTGAGATGTTCAGGGCTTCCCTGGTGGTGCAGTGGTTGAGAGTCTGCCTGCCGATGTAGGGGACTCGGGGTTGTCCCCCGGTCCAGGAAGATCCCACATGCCGCGGAGCAGCTGGGCCTGTGAGCCATGGCTGCAGAGCCTGCGCGTCTGGAGTCTGTGCTGTGCAATGGGAGAGGCCACAACAGTGAGAGGCCCATGTACAGAAAAAAAAAAAAAAAAAAAAAAAAAAAAAAAAGATGTTCAGGGACCTCCAAGGAGGCATCTTAGTTGCTTTACGTTCATATAACAAAAACACCAGAGGTTAGATGGCCTGTAGACAACAGAACTGTATTTCTCACGATTCTGGAGGCTGGGAAGTCCAAGATCAAGGTGCTGGCAGACTCTGTGTCTGCTGAGGCCCCCCTCCTGGTTCACAGACGGCTATCTTCTCTCTGTGTCTCCACATGGAAGAAGGTGTGAGGGACCTCTCTGGGGTCTCTTCTTATAAATAGGGCACTGATCCCACTCACAAGGGCTCCACCCGCATGACTTATCACCTCCCAAATGTCCCATCTACCAACACCATCCCCTTGGGGGTTAGGGTCCAACATATGAATTTGGGGGGAATAATTAATACTGAGTCCAGTGCAGGAGACCTTCTTGTTCTCTGTCCTGCTTGAGACCCCAGGTGGCAGCTGCCAGACAGCCTGGTATAGGTGCTGGCTTCAAGCAGCGGCAGAAGTCGAGTGAGGCCAAACCACGGAACTCTGAGCCAGCTGATGGGAATGGTCACAGGTGGAGAAAGCAGGATGCCCTGGGGACCACACGGACAGCAGGGCTCCAAATCTTCTCCTCCACACCCCTCTGCAGACCCCTGGGTAGGAGGAGGAGAGGGGAGGGCAGCCTCACAGCAATTGACCACATATCTGCAAGAGAAAACAGAGAACTACCTGAAGGGATCCTTTAAATCATCGGGTCTGAATGAGCTTAACACCAGGCTGGTTATTTAGCTACTTTTTTCCCTACTAATCAATAGGTAGGTAGTGGTGAGCAGCATTAGTTATAAATAAAACGATTTTGTGTTTCTCTCCACATGAACTGCAATATGTCAATTCTGGGAAAGTTTCACGGTCGAGTAAACTGTGGATCTGTTCGCTGTGTTTCCTCCCCAACCAGGTAGAACTGCCAACACAGAAAAGGATTCTCTTAGGAAAAGTGCCAGAACGCCTGGAGCTCCCGGGATGCTCCTGTTTTCTGTGGTTACAGCCAAAGGCTCCAATGTGTGCCCGAAGCTAGGGAGAGAGGGTCATTTTATCCCAACGTGTCCTGAAACCCTCTGTGTACCAGACCCGGTACTAGGTATGGGGGAAACACAAGGTACCCTTGAGGGGTCCATAGATTGGAGGAAGAGAAAGGCTTTGATCTGGCTGACCCTGAAAGACAAGTGTGGTCTTACCTCTCATGGGAGAGTTCAGCCCATTGGCAGGTTATGTAACATGGTTTACCTGGGTTTACCACTTGTACATATTTTTTTCCATTGTTTCTTCTTCTTCCTTTGTTTCTGCTGATTTGATCAGATTACTAGTCCTTCCTTCTCTCCTTGTTAACTTGACCGTTTTGCTCTGCCTTTTTTTGCCACTCTTGGCCACCTCCTGCGTTGGGCATCTTCCACTCCTCCCACAGCCCGTCTCCACCCCTGTCCTCCACCCTGTGCCCAGGGGCTGAGCTGGCTGCCTCATCGGGCTTCCTTGCTCTGGGTGTCTGGTTAGCCTCAGGTGACGGGGGCATCAGATGGAAACTGGGGGAAAGGTGCTTGTGCTCAGTACTCGGATCCCGCCTGGAGCTCCCGGGATGCTCGTGTTTTCTGTGGTTACAGCCAAAGGCTCCGATGTGTGCCCGAAGCACACCTTCCATTCCAACTGCAGCCCCCAAATGTGGTTGGAATCCTTGGGGGAAGAACCTCAGTTCCTGCCAGCACTTCCCTCCACACCCTGGCGACTGTTCTGGCTCCGTGTCCAGACTCTGGTCCCGCTGACCCTGCCCCCTCCTCTTCCCATCTGGGCCAGGGGCGGCAGAGAATCACAGATCCCTGGGGCCCTGTGAGTTCCCAATTGGAGTGTGCTACCCGCTGGGACGGGCTGAGAAAACTCCCCTTCTCGGGAAAACTCAGACAAATATTTCTCTAAAATGATGTAAAAACAGATTCTAAGTCTTCCCCCCAAAGATATCCTATTCCTCCACTTCTGCCGTGACCCTCAATTACTTTCCTACCCTCGCGTCCCCAGACGAGGCCTGGGAATGACTTATTTCCCCCTTTCACAGCCCCCCACTCACTCCCGGGTTTGCCGGGTAATTTATTACTTGATTTCAAGATTATTATTAGAATTTCCTTTGCACTGTGTCTATTCTGTCTCGAGAACCTCAGGCCTCTGCAGACATTCTGCTGTCATTCACTCAGCTGTAACTGCACAGTGAAGACGCGTCTGGCCGCCGTGTCTTCCCTTTACTGTCCTCTGTCCCTGTCCGATAGGTTCCTTTGAACATAACGTTTTAAAATTAACAGTTAAAACAACCGCTTTGGATCAGGGAGAGGCATACTCCTTTTCATAATCTCTTAGGAAGACACTCGGGTTGTCGGTGTGGAGAATTCGAGCCCAAGGCAGCGTGTTTCCTACCTTGATTTTCAACTACCCAGTTATGAAACTCTAACTCTGCCCTTAGATCGTTGGGATTATCAGACTTTGGGGTCTGATGTTTCGCCCAGAAATTATGAAGAGGTTTCTCTCTGAAGACCAGAGTTTCCCTGCCTGTTGCCTTTGATGTGTAAAGTTTCTTCAACAGCTGGAAGGTGGGATTGTCTTTCAGTTTCAGGAGATAATAGTGAATGGATTCTTATCCATTGTTTGGTAATATTTGGCACCGGAAAAAAAAAAGTTTTACACTCTGTTTCAGTCTTTGGATGCAGTTTCGGAGAATGCTTAATACTATGTAATCAATTTCTTCTTCTCAACGTGTAGTAAAATCACCAAGTATTAGAAAAGGTAAACTCCGGGTTTTCAATGTGTTTGAGCCCAGTTTGATCTAAAAAACAAACAAACAAACAGACCACTTGAGCTTGAACTTTAAATATCATATTTCAACCCTGAGCTGCCAGGTGCAGCCTATTCAAGGACCAAATATCTCGCTGAGACATGCCTCTGAGTAAGCTACTCAGGATGGCTCTGCAGACGTCACCAAGGCCAAGCAGACATGTTCTAACCCACATCCTGGAAGTTCAAGAGGCTTTTCCCTTGACCTTCTGAGCATTTCCATGGGGAGGAGCCGTGCCTTGTGTGCTCTCTGCTCAGAGGATGCGTGCGCGGGTGCTGCCGGAGGGTACTCACGGCTCTCACGCCTTGGGTGGGAGGTCCAGGGCCGACTGCCGCCTTCCGTGAACCAAGCAGATCTGCACTGCATCAGGTGCCATCACCTGTGTTCAGGTGCCACGTGATCCAAAGTCTTGCCGCAGAATATGCTTTTCCATCACAGTTTATAAGATAAATATTAACTGAATGCAAAATCTCCTCTCTGGTAGCATTGATTGGCTGTGTTGAAGTGTTGACAAGCCGAGGCCGTGAGCGCTTCCCTGGCACAGAGACCATGCCCTCCTGCCCTCGGTGGTTCTGTCCACCTGGAAAGCTCAGTAGCATCTCCCCTGCACACACGCCGGAAGTTTCCCTAACACAGGTTGCAACGTGCAGCAGCGCCGCGGTAGCAAACGGGGCCAGAAGCATATTCTACCTCCTTCTCTGTTATTTGCTGCCGGGGGTACGAGTGCTCCAGCAGAGTTGCCGCTGGAACCCTTTCTCATGGTTTTCAACTTGAAGGGTGTGACTCTGAAGGATGGTTGCTTACATCACCTGCTTTAGACTTCGGTAGAGCACTTGAGCCACCTGTTCGCTTTTTAAAAACTATTTGACTGGAACAGTATTGTGCTAGCTACAATCTGACGCTTGCCGACTGCCTCTATGAGGACTAAATCGTGAGCCGCCGCAGCTGCTGACCTTCAGCACCCCCTGAAAGGAGCTCGGCACGGAGAGCAGGAAGGAGGCCCTCTGTGCTCTGGGAGAAACTGTCAGGACACGTCTTCAGGTGGTTAGATATTTTCAGGAGAAGATTATATGAGCCTGATTCTAGCATCTCCTCATGTCTGGAAAAGCACTAAGGTCATTGATGGTGACATCTGCCCCTCGTGACTCGCAGCCAGCCTCTGCCAACACGCGTGCTTGACTGCATGTCCACACCCCCTTCACGAAAATCATGCGTGGCACTGACCTTCCCCCTGCCTCTTTGGAGCGGTTTCTCAGAGCTATGCTGTCTCCCGGGCTACAGTCCTCATTTTGCCCCAAATAAAACTGAACTCACAACTCTTACATTGTGCATTTTCCTCCAGGGTGCATTTTTTTTTTTTCAGTCGACAGCAGTATAACACAAATGCAAGTATGACTGTGATACATAACACCAGGTGACATAAAATAATGTGTGGGAAAGTGAATTACACGAAGTGAATATTATCCGGACGAACTCTCTCCTTGTAACACTGGGCAAACTTCAAGAACGCAAGGGAGTTGCTATAAAATCCTGATTATTTTCACAGTTCCCCTTCCTGAGAAGGACACTGATGAAATTGTATCATTTCTCTTTTTTCCTCTGAAACCACAGTTTTGTAACTGCTGGGACCCACCTGAGGGTCTAAGGACCACGCAGTGCTGAGCTGCAAAACGGCTGTGTTGCCCACGGCACCCACTTTGGCCACCTGCCTCCCAGTCTTGCCTCTGGTTGGGGCCATTGTGGGTCAGCCAGATGGCACTGCAGCCTGCTGGACCCCAGGCTCCAAGGAGTCACAGTGGCCCTGGGATTCCTAAGCCCCCCTCTGCTGCTTGTGAAACAGTGGGTCCAACTCTGTCTCTGCACATCAGGAAGCCAGACGTGGTTACTTATCTCTTCCCGGCCATCATATGTGACATCCTGGCTGTTTCCTCTGGTACCAAATTCCACCAGTTACTAAACTTCTAGGACAGAGTTTTTGATGGCCACTCAGGATTCCAACATTCTACGTAATTGACTTTCCCTAGTTGAGTCCAGAGCAAAAACTACAAAAGGTTTGGCACTTTAATAAATACTTACTGACTTACTTCACTGTACAGCGGAAACTAACACAACATTGTAGAACAACTATACCCTAAATAAATAAATAAATACTAGTATATATTTCAAAATCCTTGTCCTTCTGTGGATAGAAAATATTACAATATATATATAGTAAAAAATATATTCGTCTGAATCCTTTGGAAGCACCCTCCATGGCGTACAGAATACAGGTTCCTCCTTTTGGATTACGGATAAAATTGGAAAACTGTTTCTAATATTAAAATATTTCCAGAAATAAAAACGAAAGAAATTTTGTTCTCTTGCAAATCTTAAGCCACCGTGGCAAAATCACTAGAATAATCTAGAAAAGGCCAGAAAGACTTTCCTGACACCCTTCTTCTATTCTCTGGAACCCTAAGCTCTGCTCCTCCCAGTCCTTGACCCTGACCGTCTGGTGGCCAAGACCACCCAGAGATGGGTCTCTAGGTGATGCCTGCCACCCAGGCTCTGAGCAGGAAGAGATGTGGCTGCAGAGGGAGCCGGAAAGCCCCTCTGGATGAGGTCATGGGACAGCAGTGACATCAGCTAGAGAAGAGGGGCGGCGGAGGAGCTGAAGGAAGGGGAGAAATGGCCATGAGGAAGGCTGTGATGGGAGCCAAGGACGGGTCCCAGCCTGGCCAGCTCTCCCAGGGACCCCCAGCATCCTGGAATCCCAGCGAGGCATCCAAAAGAAGGCTCAGGGTCCGTGCTTTCCGGATCCCTCCCGAGTTTTTACGACACTTTATCTGGTGTGTCAAAAAACAAACAACAGGGCTTCCCTGGTGGCGCAGAGGCTGAGAGTCCGCCTGCCGATGCAGGGGACACGGGTTCGTGCCCCGGTCCGGGAAGATCCCACATGCCGCGGAGCGGCTGGGCCCGTGAGCCATGGCCGCTGATCCTGCGCGTCCGGAGCCTGTACTCCGCAACGGGAGAGGCCGCAACAGTGAGAGGCCCGCGTACCGCAAAAAAAACAAAACAAAACAAAACAACAACAACAAAATAACCCAAGTTTTATTCCATAAGAAAGAAGAACTTTGGCTGAATTATTTGAATTATTAAGGCTCAGTCCAGCTGTTTCCAAGGGCTTTTGAACTTCGATTCTTTTACGGTTTTATAATCTCGTTCTTTTGGAAACCTCTCTGAATTTTCTCCCAGTATAGGAGAATAATGGATCACCATTCCAAGATGTTTTTATGACAAGGTGATTTCCTCCCGGAGTTCAGGGTAAATTATGAGGTTGAAAATCTTGTTGCATCATGAAAGCACTAATATTTCATATTCATATAAAGTGCTTTACAATTTTCCGACTCCATTTAGTACTTTTTCTCAATCCATCCTTGCAAACACGTGAGGGGCTGTGGGAAACCTAATCTTTCTTGGCGCCATAGATAAGAAACTGAGAGTCAAGGCAGCTGAGTGCTTTGCCAGGATCCCTCAGGAAAAGGGCTTCTGTTTCTGGGTCACCCGTCTGCCCACTAGCACCCCACATCCCAGCATATGTCTCCACAAGTGGCAGTGGGGATGCAAGTTTAAAGATATTCATCCTTATGTCACAGATGAGGATATCAGGGGCCGGACACCCCAGGAACCCGCTAGCCCGTGTGCATATTCAGGGCTTGTAGAGTCACAGGGGAGACACCCAGCACTGAGCCCCAGTGCTTCTTTGCTTCTCTGCTTCCTTTGCACCCACCACTCTGATAGCTCCTTCTCCAGGGAGCAATGGTGTGTCTGGAAAGACTCATTTGTGTTTTTATACTTGGAGATCAATATTGAACCTGAAAATCATCTTTGTTCGTTTCCTGTCTTTGTTCCAATGTCTTAAAATAGAAGCCCATCTATGTTGTGACTTCAGTTGTGAAAATTCCAACCTCTCATTGGTCCGGGAGTAGATGCTGAGTTAAAAATACTTTCACGCCTTTCCAAGGCAATATGTAAACAAAAGTGTCCCCCCTTCCAAGACAGGTTCCAAATTTCCATCAAGCGCTGGGGGCTTCAGCAGGTATCAGAGAGGAGAGGGGAGGAGGGATCCTGTGAGCTGACCTGCTCCCGGGGGCTGTCCTGAAGGTTGGTGCCCATTTTATGTCCCATTCCCTTATGCTGTCTTCTTTCCGTCCCAATACTTATGATCAGTAAGCGCCTCAACACTCTACTCTTGTTTCTAAAATGAAACGAATTGGATCTTTGCAAAATCAGTAAAATGTTTGCAGAAGCAGCCCCTTTTTAAACAGTGCAGAGAAAAAGGAGTATGGTTGTGAAGAACATTAAGAACTGCCATTACTTTAGTTCAGACCATGACAAAAATGAGGGGATTTAAGACTAGATTCGAGAAAAAGATGTAATATTCTATTACTGGGTTTATAGCTATATATAAAATCCAAGTACACTGCTCCCAGCCACTCACTCTCATCCATTCAAACCACTAATAAATGGTGAATTCCTTTAGCTTAAAGATGGTGACTCTCATCTTTAAGCTTTCATAGCTGTTGGAAGGGAGAAAATTAAAGCTACGTAACCTCATCTATTATTTTCCAAAAGAAAAAAAAATCCATGACATTTAAATCTTTTGCAGAGAAGAGGGAAATTTATCACATGGGCATCACACACACACATATTTGCTCCCTCACAGAGGGAGAACCGTATTTTGGAAAGGTCCAGGGAGGGCACGGAGGGGCTGTGGTGTTGGGTGGGTGGACCTCGGAGAGGACCCCAGCAGGGTAGACTCCATCCTAGGAGGCCGTGGCCTGGGCCACGGAGGCCCAGAGCCACTTGCTTGTTGCAAATAAGGCCCTTCAGTGCAACCAAATGAATTAGACCGCCAAGAAATTTTTTTCTTGTTCCTAAATTTCCCATAAAAAGATCCAGGTAAATGTCGCATGACGAGCCAATTTAAGCCAATTTCGAAGTTATTTGAGTAATTGGTTATTGAGATAGTCTCAGATTTCAATTCAGCAATCATTGTCTTAAAGACACAGACTTGGGTGAGTAATTGGTTATTGAGATAACAGTCTCAGATTTCAATTCAGCAATCATTGTCTTAAAGACACAGACTCAGGCATCAGGAGAAAAGTGGGCGTCTTAAAGGGAAAGAGCCCTGGTTTCCTGGAGAACAAGGCATCCCCATGAGCAGGGCCTTTGTGCTGAGGACGTTTCCCTTTTCTCCAAGAGGGTCTCAAATGCCCTCGTGAGGAAATGTCCAGAATACAACAGAATTGTGCTTCCAATCGGAGGTCAAAATCACACTCTTGGCTTGGTCCTTGCGAAGATCCAAGGCCCTGTCGTGTGTCTCTCTCTCTCTCTCTCTCTCTCTCACACACACACACACACACATACACGCACGCACACACGCGCGCACACACACGTGCACAAGTCCTCACCTGAAGTTGAGCCCTGCAAAGGGACTTCTCCCTTTCCCCCAGGAGACACCAATGCAACCTCACACGGGCTCCTGCTGGGAAAGATGGCTTTGGCAGAAGTTCCTGGTGGAAGGCCAAATTTGCCTTTCTAATGATGGGTAGAATTACCTCCAAAAAGCCTTACAGTAAAGAAATACAAAATGCTCAACTGATTCCCAGCTAATCAACCCCCTAGGATGAATGCCTGTGACCAATTATTATGAGCTACTAGATAATCGCTGAGCCCAGGCTGCAAGGGACTTACTTTGAGGCACTGGTTGCTAATAGGTTTTCAAAACAAACAGAAATCCTTGATCCTGGATAGACTAGGGAAGCTAGTCATCAAAGAAGCAAAGTGACCGTTTAGAGAAGGCCAATGGTAGTAAGAAGTACTGCTGCCTGAAAATGGGTCTCAAGCATCTCCCCGGCACCAGGCATGGCGTTTTGGACGAATCAACCCATCTACTTCTTGCAGTGACCCTAGAGAGGAGGGAGTTTTAAACCAGGAAACCGAGACTTAGAGAGCTTAAGTAGCCTGTCCAGGGTCCTAGAGGTAGGAGGGTGCCTGGGGGTTGGAAGACAGCTGCCACTCTAAACACCAAGCTTGTGGTCACTGGACAAGATTGTCACTAGAGCATAGAGCACCAGGTGCTCCTCTTCTCCAGGAAGCCAACCTTAAGAGCCTATTCCTGGGGCCGAGCAGACCGATGTGCTCACACATTTATCATTCATGCCTCCACGCAGGACACAGACATTCACTGGGGGCTTACACTGAACACACCAGGCTACTTTGAATTACAAATAAATGCCCACAGGGACTCCCTGGCGGTCCAGTGGTTAAGACTTCGCCTTCCAGTGAAGCAGGTGCATGTTCAATACCTGGTCGGGGAGCTAAGATCCCACTCACAGCTAAAAAACCAAAACATAAAACAGAAGCAATATTGTAACAAAATTCAATAAAGATTTTTCAAATGGTCCGCATCAAAAAAACATTTTTTTAAAAGCCCACAGAAAGAAGTATTTCCAAAACAAACAATGTCGATGCAACTTTGAAAGTCACTGCTAATCTCTGAGGACAGGGGAGACTAGCTCCCCGATCACAGGGGGTCCTCTGAGCCTCTCACGGGAGGATGCAGGTCTCACCTCCAGGCACCTCTTACCAGCCCTCCAGGTACGAGGCGGGCTGCCCTAAAGAATAGGAGGGTCTCTGTGCAGAGAGGCACAGGGCTGCCCACGTGTCCTCTCTACAGATGAGTCTGTTCAGTCGCTGCTGAGCTAAGCAGCCTTCAGCATGTAGACGGAGCTGACACGTACTACACTTGTCGTCAGAGAAAATTCTTTTCAGGTGGGCAGTTAAAAAAAAGGGGGAGGTTTCCAGCAAATTCTGAACCTTGCAAAAAGATGTATCCACGGGTGACACTCAGTAGTCGTTCTCCTTAATTTACATCCTTTGGAGTTTCTTCCCTGATTTATGCTGTCCCAGGCAGGGATCCCACAATATGAATTTTAAGACAGATATTTCCTGAGGAAGGGACGTGAATAGATACGAAAGGGGGTTGAGTGACATGGCTTCGGGTCAGCTGGTCAGAGGGATAAAAGATTTCCGTGGAGTAGACAGAGTATTTGGTCTTACAACTTACATCTCCTTTTAAAAAATGTCTTTCCAGGATCTGAGGAGTAAAAATGCCCCTCTAATGTCATCTATTTATCGATTTCCAAACTTTTGTTCAATCCTTTTGTTCAAAGCTGCTGTTAAGGAGAAGGTCGATCAGTGTAGCGCACACACTCGTGCACGCACACACACACACACACACACACACACACACACCCAGCGGTCACACAGTGGATGAACCGGCCCCATCCCTCTCACCTCCTGTGGCCCATGCAAGGGGTCCATGGAAATTCTAGGACCCGGGGACCAGTTAGTAAAACACTGCTTTGGGCCTCCACTGCTCTAATAATGAGGAACCCAGGTTCTGAAAGGGAAAGCAGACCCCCCTGTCCGCAAAAGAAGCAGCAGGGCTTTGGGACTCAGTGGCTGGTTTGTCAGCCCGGGCCCTGGACCTCTGCTTCTGCAGCATCGCTCTCCCCAGGCCTCTCTCAGCCTCCAGCATCTTGTCACCTCCTCCAGGGAGCAGCAGGCAGGCCGGTCCTCCCAAGGTTCCAGCCCTGGAGACCCAGCTCCTCTCCGCACTTACCCAGGCCCGTAGCTCCTGGAGCGCCGGTCACCCCCACCCGGTAGCGCGTTCATTCCTTACCACGTGCCCAAGCCTGGGCGGGAATTCACACCTGCCCGTGGGCACCTTCTCCCTGTACATCTGGATGAAGGCGTCATCAGCCAGTCCCAGACGACGGGGCCTCTAAACCCTCAGGACCTCGCCCTGAGCCCCTGGCCTGGGCAGCCTCACCTCTGCCGGTCCCGGCTGAGTCTGGGGCCTCTGGGTACAAGTAGCCACGTGTGTAGGAACGTTGAAAGGACTTTAGCCTGTGGTAGCTCGTAAGAGGCCCATTCCACACCCTTGAGTTCCGTTTCTTTTTATTCTCATTTCCAAATGAGGAAAAAATTCAGCCAGGAACAGAGATGTTCAGGGACCAGCTGGGGGTCCCCCAGGCAGCGTGGGGCGGGCCGGGTCCTCTGCAGCCTTGAGTTCGGGTCAATGCTCAGCTTCCTCATCGAGCGGAAGCAGGCCCAGCACGCACTGGGGTGGCGGCCAGGGCAGGAGGGAGCCCAGCAGCCTAGCCTCTCCGAGGCCTCCTGCCAGACTCCGCAGGGCTCTCCCGGCTCCTCGGGCTGGCGCGGCTCAGGGCTTCTCCCTCTAAGAACCCCAGGGAGACTGCGAGGACGCCACCTGGACCATCCACGGGCTCCGAAGAGTCCGCCCTGAGATCAGAGCTGACTCTCCATCAGCGAGGCAGGCGGTCCTTGGAAAGCACACAGAAATCAGTCAGGAAGAGCAACAAATTATAACGGCCTCCTGCTATTACCCGCAGGTATTTCACTTAATTCGGAGACAAGTTGGGCTTATGTTTTATTTTAATTAATTTTTTTAAATTTTGAGATAATTGAAGATTCGCATGCATTTGTAAGAAATGACACCGAAAGATCCCATGCACCCATTCCCTGCTTCCCTAGCGGTAATATCCGGCAAAACTGTACAACGTCACAACCAGGAAAGTGACACGAAAACAGCCCTATTTATAGTGCTTGGCTATGTGTGGACTCATTTCTTGCATGCGTGGGTGTTTAGTTCTATACAATTTCATCACGTTTGTAGGCTCCTGAACACAACACCGCTGCCAAGACCCGGCATGTTTCCATCACCACCTGCCCAGGCTGCCCTTTTATAACCCGCCCCTTGGGCCACACCCCCAGGCACCACCACCCACTCCCAGCTGACGATTCATCTGTTTTCATTTCTGGAATTTTGGAATTTCAAGAGGGTTATGTACCAAACAACAAATAATAGCTTACATAACATAAACAGCAATGCATCTCCACACATATCGAACCACAGCAAACAGAATGCTATATACATAGAATGAGACAACATCTAACCTTTTGAGGCTGGTTTCTTTTCACTCAGCATAATTCTCTGGAAATACACCCAAGTGTTGTTGTATATCGGTAATTTGTTCCCCTTTTTATTTATGAGTAATAGCTCCTGGGATGGATATACCACAGTTGGTTTAACCATTTACTTTCTGAAGGACATACAAATGCATATGGTTTACACAGCACTGCTGTTTCTAAGTAGAGTGGAGCCCGGGCCGCAGCTCTGTGTCCTCCACACCTGGACCCCAGCCCCTGGTCCGGGGCCAGTGTACTTAGCACCGTGGACACCAGAGGCATCTTTCAGCATCCTCATATTATGGGATGTTTGTTCAAACAGGCCAGCATGATGTCACTCCCTCTAACTCATAAATTGTCCTCATATCTCTGGCTCAGGCTTCAAGAAAGGAAAAACCCCAAATGGAACACATCAAGTAATATGACCATAAGGTTTAACCCTGGTTACTTTTAAAGTATAGAGAAAGTGGATTATCAACTTTTTATTAAAAACATTTACCGTCTCCATGGAGAAATTAAAAAAAAAACAAACTAGGGCAAAGGAAGGACACATGATATAAGGTTTGTTGAAAAGGAGTTAATATCCTGTAAATTCGAACTCCTGGAATATTTTAATTATGAAATGAGCAGGAGATCCCATCAGCCTATATAATCCAGCACAGCAAACGGGGCCTTTAAATGATTAAGTCCTAAAAATCATTCTCTCTTTCCCAGTCTCTCTTGTGCCTTTAAACTAATTCTCAGCATTAGTGTATCTGGCTCAAAGTTGGGTATGTGCTCTGCCTGGCAACGCTGCCAAGTGCCAAGGCATAAAATTTGCAGCTCACCAGAGATTGCTTCCTTGGTTCGCCATTTGTTTAAAGTTAGACAATCTCCTTCTAATTGGATTCAATTACAAGTGGCTGACAATCTTTATGGGACAACAACAGACTTCCGGTGGCCCCCAGCAGGGCTATACAAGGTCTCACAGTATCTCCCGGAGACAAGGTTTCCCGTTCGTTGGATCAAGGATGCGATGGTCTCTTGGTCCGGTGCCCAGAACTCTGCCGACATCCCCTCTGTGTTATGGCATCAGCAGCAGAAGACAACTGGGTCATCTTCCCCTCCAGAGACCGGGTGACAAGATGCAAAGGCAGGTGAATGCAGATATTAAAAAGGGAACGAGCGTGGCCCATTAATGGGACGCTCTCATGGAAGCCAAAAGTTGAAACTCTGAGACACAGAAAGCTCGTGCCAAGGCAAAAACCACCTCTGGCGTTTCTTCTGTTCTCGTGGCTTATTTCCGATAAGCTTTGCTGATGCCCATCATGGCCTAGGACAGAGGCAGGGACCCACCCAAGCCAACAGAGTACATTCTCAGAATTACCATCAACCTGCCCTTTTGAAAACCACAGGAAAAGTGGACCCAGAGTGAGTGAGAGCATATGGCCTCACCCCTCACAGCAAGACCCTGGGGTGCGGAGTGGGCTGTCTGCAGGATCTGGGGTCCTCTCTGGGAGGAAGGCCAGGAGAGACACTTACCTGACAGCACTGTCTGCCCTGAGGCTGGGCTACCTCCTGCAGAGAGCAGGTGCTGACCATATCCCTTGGTAGAGGGGAGAGTCCCCTGACGGTGGCTATGGAGGGTCCCAGACTCCACCAGCCTCCAAGTGACAGAAAGGCTCTCGAGAGCTCGGGGCCGGGAGGAGGGCACTCGATGCCCTGACACCTGACCTGTGTCCCTGGGGACCAGGCATCGTACATCACCAAGCAGGTGTTGAGAGAGGGGCTCTGACGGGGAGAAGGCCTCTGAGAAGCCTCACGCTCTGCGGGTGGGCCGGACAGCTGCCTGGAGTAATAGCCGGGCAATTCTACCAGGGCTATAGCAGGTGGCGGAGGCCTCCTTCCTACAGAGTCCCTCATGAGGAACAGGACAGCTCCGGGTACATGGGCTCAGGACCCACAGCATCAAACTAAGGGATCCTCAACATTGACCAATTCAGATGCTCTTCACCGGTTGCCTAGGCTGCCAGGATGTGGGTGTCTGTGAAATGCAAATGGGGCCATCGTGATACCAAAGAAACCCTTGAGGGGCATGGGGAGAGCGTGCCTGGTCGGACTTAAAACATGTATCCCCACGGACTGCTCTACAGATAAAAAGGACCCAGCTTGGTCCATGCCCCATCCCATGGGGCTGCCAGGGTGAAGGGAAAGAAGGGTGATGAAACAGGACTTCTCTGCTGAGTGGGTTCTTCTTGAGGCCTCTGGTTACAATCAGAGCAGAAAAGTAGCCTCTACCCTCCCTCCCTGTCCAGAGGCCATGTGGAAAGGCCCAGTTGGAGGCACATGGTCCCATCAGAGGGACACCCCTTGTGGCCCACACAGTGGACACCCAGAAGCCACAGCTCGGGAGCTGGAGAATGGGGCACTTGCATTAACTCGGTCAGAGACCTCAGCAGGCAGGGTGGTCCTTACCTGATCAATGCAGTCACCACGAAGAGGAAACGGGTCACCCTGCTGCCAAAGTGTGGCTAACCAGTGTGGCTCCAGTCTCAGATGCTGCTGACTTTTTTAACTTTTTCTTGTATATTGGAGTAGTGTTGATTAACAATGCTGTGTTAGTCTCAGGTGGACAGCAAAGTGATTCAGTTATATATATACATGTATCTATTCTTTGTCAAACTCTTTTCCCGTTTAAGTTATTACAGAATATTGAGCGGAGTTCCCTGTGCTATACAGCAGGTCCTTGTTTGGTTAGCCATTTTAAATATAGCCGTGTGGACATGTCAATCCCAAACTCCCTAACTATCCCTTCCCCCAACCCTTCCCTGGTAACCAAAAGTTCCTTCTCTAAGTCTGCGAGTCAGACGCTGCTTCTTGCGCCATCGGATGATATGAAACTCTCCCGGGGTGGGAAGTGCCCAGGTGATCTGTCCCCGCCTGGTCCACTTGGCACCTGCCTGACCTGGAGCCTTTGCAGGCCGACGTCCTCTGCAGCAGGCAACACAGCAGCATCCGGCCTGCCCCCCACCCCCGCCACAAAAGATGAGGCCCGATAGGCCTGAGGCCCGGCTTCTGCAGCCGAGGCCCTGGATGCTGGTGGCTTCTGAGGACACAGGTGGGCCCACCTGAAACATACTTGGTCCAAGCACCCTGGGACCCTCACCCCCAGGGACCTTGAGTAGACTCCCAAGGGCAAGAACTACTGCCAGAGGCCAGAGGCTTTTGTACGCTGAGTCTGAAAGTGGCCATGGGGTGGGGAGTGCAGTTCTCTCATCCGTCGGGTCCTGGGGAGGCAGCGCCAGCCCTGAGGACGGGCAGCCGGGCCCGCCCCTCCCTCCGCTCTCAGGGGCCATTCCAGAGCGAAGTCCACAGATCACGGCCACAGGGTCCCCTGAGGCCCGAATCCTCCGTTCTGCGTGAGCAGCCCTTTCTTTAAGAGTGAAAAGTGTGAAAACATGTACCATTTAAAGTGATAAGACGTCCGGTGTCTCCACCCGCAGACCCTCTGCCATTGCTTCACGCTTTCCACTTTGTCCGACAGGGACGCAGGTGACCTTGACGACTGCCCGCTGCAGGGACAGCAGGACACGCCCCGGCCCCGCACCCTCTTTCCCACCCATGGATGGTTTACACATGCCGTGTCACCAGAGAGGCAGGACCTGGCACCCTGGGAAGCCAGTGCCTCCAGTTTCCCCATCTCGGGGCTCGGGGCTAATGAGTCCCCAGCTGGTCTGAGGAGTCGGCGCCCTGCCTGAAGCTGGCCGGGCCCGGGGGACCCCGGGAAAACCCCGCAGCCCCCCATCTCTCCCAGGTGTGCGGGGGCCCAGGTGACAGCCCCAGGGAATAGGCAATTACCCACGCTTCCAGTGCGGGCCGTAACTCCCAGCATCGGCTAATGAGAAAACCTCCTCTGTTCTTGGCCACTCCTTACCTAAGCAACACTTGGCTGTGTCATGGCCCTCCTCAAGTCACCGGTGGACCCAGGTAGAGGAGAGCCCCGTGCAAGAGGCCACGCCTCTTGCACGAATGACACTGGTTTATAGACACCCTGGGGCAGAACCTCCTTGCAGGCACCAGATCCTCTCCACAGGGGTGATTCCAGCTCCACGATTAAGGGGCAGTTCCTGTGGCCTGAGAAGCATGTGCAGGGTGACCGAGGCACTAGTTCTGGAATCCATCATGGTCAGGTGACCAGGGCCTCAGTCTCCTTACCTGTGAAATGGGACCATTGTAGAGCTGACCGCATGGAGCTCAGGGGCAACCCCCGCTCCCAGGGCCCAGCACCGGGTGAGAGCACAGTAGATGCTTTTTCTTTCTGCATCTGGGCACCCTGTGAGGTCCAGTCCCCTGTTTTGCACATTGTACCCACTATACCCACTGTGAACAGCTTGGGACCAACACCTGCATTCATTCCTTCATTTTTATCTGTCATTTGTTCGGTCAACAAACATTTACGGTGGCCAAAAAGATATCTTCCTCTTCATGAAGTATATAGCTCAGTGTGGAGGCACTGAATGAAGAAATAATGTAAAAGCTGACAAGTGTGGTTTTAGTTTATTTTTATTTTCAGATTAACAAAAAAGAAAAGGCAGCCTCCGGTGCTGGTTAACGTCTGGCAAAATAGATTCACTTCCCCATGGTACCTGACATTGTAGATTGGACACATACTTCGCTGGAATATTCTATGGTAATATCTAAAGTCATAAAAATTGAGATATCCTTTCATGCAGGAAGGATTCCAACCCTGCACATTTATTCCACTTTAGATGATAGGGCAGAGAATTGCCTGCTTGTACGAAAATGTGAATTTGGACGTAAGGACGGGGAGATACAGCAGAAGGGCCGCAGAGGACACGGAGTGACAGACGTGTCACTCTGTGACACGGCAACCACGATCGTGAGTGTGATACACACGACCTCTGTTATGGGTTGGACTGTGTCCCCCAAAAAAGGTATGTTGAAATCCTAATCATCGTGTCTTCTAAGGCTCCTTCTGGCTGGGACAGTTTCCCAGACTCTCCTGTTTTTGATGAACTTGAGAGTTCTGAAGAGTGCTAGTCAGGTGTTTTCTAGAATGTCCCTCAACCGGGATTTTTTTTTTTTTTTTTGCTGCTTTTTCCTCCTGATTAGATTGGGGTGCACAACATAACGATCAGACATTCGTATATTTTGTGAAATAATCCGTGTCCCTTTGTTTCTGTTTTTGTGTTTTGTGTTTTGGTGGTAAGGACACTTATCATGAACTCTACCCTCTTAACAAATTTTAAAGTACATGGTACAGTACCGTTGACTATGTTTTCTTGAATCATTTATTTTTCATTTATGTTTTTACATAGGATGGATAATGGATAACATATAATAACTAGTATATTGTATACTTATATGTATATATACATATTGGGTGCATTCATACATAATGTGTGTGTGTGTGTGTGTGTGTGTGTGTGTGTGTGTGTTTGTGTGCAGAGCATAAGTGGGTCTGACAGTGATAACAGTGAAAGGTTTGGAGACGACTGGCCCGGGGGATCACAAACTGTCACCTGGAGCTATCATCTTAACACATCAGGTTTTTGGAGCTTAATTCCCATCTTCTCTTTGTAATCACAGTGCATTTGGGCTCCCCGGCCAGGTCTCCTAAAGGCCATGCTCTGATTCACTGGGAAACACTGAGCTTTTGCAAATGCTGCCTGACAGCCTGTCCTAGCACCCTGACCACAGGGTGGCAAACGCAGGCGTTATCTTTTCCAGCTGATTCCTTTTAAAGATGGGAAACTGAGAGCTGGGGTCGGGCGGGGGGAGGCAGGTACAGTGAGAGAGGAAGGAAGCCGGAGCCGCAGAGTGAGTGTTGCCTCTGGACCAGTCTGCAGTCACACCTGGGAGATGCTAAAGGGTGCCTGGGCCCTACTCCGGCCTTGTGCCTGGGAACACAAGAAAGCTCAACCACTGGGTCTCAGCATCCTCGTGTATAAAACTGAAGAGAAGCCTCTGTCCTGCTTACAGCTTCATCGGGGGCATTCTCCATCAGTTACACAGTGCTGCCCACACATAAAGGGTTATCACCATGATTACAATCAATATGGAGCTGTTACTAGGGTGATGTCATCCTGCATGGGTGTAAATGCCCAGAAACTTCTGAGAGTATATGGGACACCAGTGGTGTTATCTCTGGGGGAGCCGCTGGGGGCTAAGAGTGGGAGGGGTCTGTGTGCACTGTATAGTCTTCCACAATGTTTGAACATTTTTACCAGATATACTTTATTTTTCCAATCATAAAAAGAGACGAAGACACTGTATGTAAGTAACTAGATCACAGTTCACTTGAAAACATCGACCGGACCCCAACTCAGTGCTGTGCATTGTGCCAAGACCCCCAAACCAAGGCGGGTGAGCAGACAGAGCCCCATCCTTAGAAAGCCCTGCTCTGTGTGACGCTGACACTCCTGCTTTGAGCAAGTGCAAGGACACTGCCTCCTCCGTCCTGCACCGGAGATCACATCCCAGGTGGGAACCGCCATCGGTCCATGTACTCACCTGTCTTCAGCTGCCCCGCAGGTGGGTGGAACTGCATTCATCGCAGCTCAGTGCACGGCACAATCTCACCGTTGCTCATGCTGGACCTCACCTTTATTTCATTTAATTAAACACCTGTCTCTTCTCCTCCTATTTCTACCCCTGCTCCGTCCCCAACCCCAGAGGGTCCGTTCCAGTGTGTTCTACCTGTACGCATTTTACAGGTACCTAGCTTTGAACATCGTCTCGTGTATGGATACGACTTACATAGTGGTATGGACTTACAGATTGCACTCTGTTTTTTACTTATTCCACCAAGTGGTACATTTTAAAGATTTGTCCACCTTGTTCTTTGTGAGTCTCAAGGGCTACTATCATATGCACATTGCATTTTTTTTTTTTTTTTTTTTTTTTACGGTATGCGGGCCTCTCACTGTTGTGGCCTCTCCTGTTGTGGAGCACAGGCTCCGGACGCGCAGGCTCAGCGGCCATGGCTCACGGGCCCAGCCGCTCTGCGGCATGTGGGATCTTCCCGGACTGGGGCACGAACCCGTGTACCCTGAATCGGCAGGCGGACTCTCAACCACTGCGCCACCAGGGAAGCCCTGCACATTGCATTTATTGAATGCCCTGAAGATGCTCGACTAGCCTGCCCGCCCCATCACTATAGTAAAAGAACCTGCAAGGAATGTGTCCCCTACAGCAAATGGTGCTGCCATGAGCTACAGGATACACACACCGAATTTCCCTACATACTGCCAATCACTGTCCTGAGTATTTGCACCGGTTTGAGTTTCCCCAAGAATCCATGAGCATCCGAGACATCCAACTTGTGACCGGTAGAGAATGTGACTCATAATTTCAAACAAAATCTGAACCGTAGGGTGTGGTCAAGTAATCTGTCACCTTTGGAAACTCACAAAGGCCACCAACACAGGACCATCCGCTTTCACAGACAAAGTCTCCACCCTCTTGGGCCTGAATCCAGTACCTCTGAAGCCCCCTCCCACTCTACCCCCCAGCGGGGGCCTGGCATGGCTGTAGGAAGCACGTGCCCCCAGCACTGTGCCTTGAGGTCACAAGAGCATGTCTGGGCAAGGACTGGGCTTGCTACCTGAAGACGCAGCCTTGGAGTAGTCTTCTCCCAGTGGAGAAGCACTTGCTGCTTTCGCGCAGTGTTTCACAACTTTCCACTTGAACCTGACCCTCTGCTAGCAATGGCAGAGGATGGCATAGAAAAAATGAGCATTTACAGTAAGTAATATTCATGGACTTATGATTCCATCACCTGGAAATACAATTCTAGTTCTTGCCGTGCAGATAGTATGATTCCCCTGCCGGTGTAGAAGCCCCCCTTCCACCGATGCTGTGAGGGCTTCCTGGCAGTCTTTCCTTCCTTCGAATGTACCGGACTCTGGTTCCAGTGGTCCAAGGTGCACTGCGTCTTTTTCCAAAGCAGAGAAAAGGAAAAGTGGCCGATTTACATGGTGTGTGTCTTCGAGGTGAGACCAGGATTCCATTCCACCTGGGATTTCGTTTAGACCAGGCACTGGAGGTCTTCTTCAGCTCTGCTTCTGATGCGGTGACAGTCCTCACAGCTCATCTTGTGGCCCCTGGGAAGCCGTGCCCCGTAAGAAAGCCGAGGCAAGGCCACAGTATCAAGGCGTCTGCACATTGACCGGGAAATGCCGGAGAGCAGCGCAACGGAGCTGGCCTTGCGGGCCTTCCCTCCCTCACCCCGGCACAGCCTTCATTTCTCCCCATCTCCCTGTTAGCTGTGAGCTCCAGGAGGGCGGCCCCAGGCCTGGTTCTCCTCTGGCTCCTCCATTCCTACTACAGAGAGGAGGGCCTTACGTCTTGATGGAATACAACAAAACAGAACCTCACCTTATGCTACAGAATAATTAAGAATGGTACTGGGGCCCCTAGTTTACACTTAGGCAGTGAAGGGGCCAACAGGCGGAATCCAGCTCAAGCCAGACTCACGCGGTGTCCAGGGTTTGCAGAGGGCCTGCAGCAAACCCTAATGGAACAGACCCAGCTCAGAGTGCTGGCCCCCCGGGAACACAGCAGGATGACCCATATGTGGCTTGGCCTTCCTCAGCTTGAGAAGGGGATCACCCCAGGTCAGTCCCAGTGAACCTCATGACCACAGACAGCCCGCCTCCCGGCCTGGGTGAACCCCCCTTGAGCCCTCTTCCTCTCACAAACACCATGTAAGCTTCTCAGAACCCCAAGAAACATCAACAGCTCAGCCATTACATCTTCCTGTTTTCTTCAGAGGCAGAAGACTCCGTAGACACCCACGCAGGGCGTCGGAGGAAAGGGGCCCTGGACGTACGGAACACCTGTCCCTTCATTAAAATACCTGATCCTGACAAGGCAGTCTGAAATATTAACTGAACAAGTTTTATTTAACCTACGCGGACCAATCCAATGCAGCCCGAACCAGCTCCGGGATGCTTCTCAGGAGAAGTAAATGGAACCCTTGACGGGGCAGAGCCGGAGGTCAGCAGGCAGACGAGGTCCTCTGCCTTCACCCGAGTTCCTCGAAGCTCTGGAAAGAGAGAGAGCGGCCGTCACTTGGTCTCGGGCTCTGTGGCAATCATTACAGGTCTGCAGTGAAGCAGAAAAACGCTGTAATAAACAGGTCCCGCCATCTCCCATTGCTCCACCCATCCTCCCTTACAAGTGCTCGGCCCTTCTGGCCTTGCTGAGCGTCAAATCCCCGTCCAGCTGTTTGACCCTATTACGGCAGCATGATAGGCACCCCTGTCACTTGAAATGCTTGCAACACTCGGACGCACCGAATCTATCTTCCCGACAGGTAAACCTATGGATAATTTATTTTTATGTGCTTTCAAAGGATGTTGACAGCAGTCAGAAACATCCAGCACACACTCACCGCGTGCAGGGCACTGGGTCGGGCAGCAGCAGTAGTCACTGTTAATGAGCACGAGGGTAGAGGCTGGACGGACGTCCCGCTCCACGTGCCTCCGGACCTGGGGCGCCCTGGCACCTCCAAGGTCCAATTCTTGCATGATTATGATCCTGACCCAGAATCAGGCAGGGAGCTAGTTCCTAGTTCCATTCAGCAAAGGCATCTATAGCAGAAACATCTATAGCAGAAACATCCAACAAGGTGGGAGCAAGGTGGGTGTCACGCTGCACACAGCAGGACCAAGCCTGCTCCTAGGGCTGCACTAAACTAAACTATCACAGGTGGGGCTCCATTTAAATATGTACCCGGCTTGACATCTCCCATCAGCTGCTCTGGACAGGCCACTGCCTCAAAGAATATTCCCAAAATTTTAGAGAGAAGGCTTCAAAGCTGACAGGAGCCTCTCAAACTTTGTCATCGCAAATGTCCCAAAAGTAACCGCACACTTAAAATACCATCGCTTGCCAAGTAGGTTTCGTGCCCCCCGGTGCAGGGGCACCCGGAAAGGCGATGACTTCTAAGTCGCCCTCCGGACTGCTGTTTGACCGTGTCCCTTCACCACGGGTGCCATTTCAGCCTCCGGAATCCAATCAACGTGCCAGTTAAATTGCCGCTCATCTGTCGAGATGAAGCGTCCGACTATTACCTCAGATTTAGTAGAAGGCATAGATCCCGGCACATCTCACTGAAGCCATTAGTAACACCTGGAATCATTCACATTAGTTTAAGATCTGGCACCATAAATTCCCAGCCATTAATGATTGTTCTGACGCCTCGGGATAAATGGCTTAACGTTTTTGATAATGAAAATATACATTCTGCCGTAGTTCCTTCTTAAACCCACATTACCTTTGTAATGTACTTCATGGCTGATTGTAACGGACTGCACCATAACTCTCGCAAGGATTTTTAGCGGGCTGTAAAGTGTTGAAGATCTGTTGTACTATTCATTAAAAAAAAAAAAAAATTAACGAGATATTTGTTTAGCCGTTTGCATTGGGAAATATAATTAACAATCTTCACCGGCGCGCTCGGCGCGGAGCAGGAAAGGCATCCGCGTCTGCGTTATTTCCACCTCTCCTCCTAGAAGGGCCAACGCACAGGGCATGGGTCTACACAAAGGCAGGGGAAGCAACAAACTTCTCTTGGATATTGTCAAGAATAACAGAAAAAATATCGTTGTGAGAGCCGAGGGGGTCAGTTTAGTTATAGCTGAGAGAGATTATTTAAATATCTCAAATAAATCTTTTCATTCCCAGCACATTCATCTCTTTTAAGTGCTCATTAAGGTGGGGTGTGACAGTCCTGGAAAATGAAACACTAATTCTTTTCCTCTGAAGCCTGAGTGTACCGCTCCCAAGGGCAGCTGTAGTTTAGGGGGATTATAGAACTAGTGCAGAGAGGGGCTCCTTGTGCACATTTCATTCCAAAAAGTGATGGGGGGAGGTGTTGTTTGATGCCACGATTCTTCTGGCTTGTATCTTGTGATCTATCAGATCTGAAGAAAACGGATGTCAGTTTGTGGTGTTTGATAAACGCTCCCTGGAACGGGGCTGCGCCGACCTCACCTCCGTGCGGTTCAGCATAATTTGTAGTCAGCTTGTCTTTGCTTGATTTAGACGAAGTTTTCCACAGACAGAAATTGAAGGATGGGGCTTTAGCATCATGCTCTGCTTTTCCAACAGCAGGCCCTTTTCTTCCTTTCTTTCTTTCTTCTTTCTTTCTTTCTTCTTTCTTTCTTCTTTCTTTCTTTCTTCTTTCTTTCTTTCTTTCTTCTTTCTTTTCTTTCTTTCTTTCTTTCTTTCTTTCTTTCTTCTTTCTTTCTTTCTTTCTTTCTTCTTTCTTTCTTCTTTCTTTCTTCTTTCTTTCTTTCTTTCTTCTTTCTTTCTTTCTTTCTTTCTTTCTTTCTTTCTTCTTCCTTTCTTTCTTTTTTAGAGATAAAGAAATTGTGTCTAAAATTATATTCTAGTGTTGGTCTAATAAGCTCTAATAAATTTGTGCATTTGGGTCACAGCGTTCATATTTCCAGAGCGCTCACAGAGAGGTGCTCAGCATTCTCTTAAACAATAAGGGTTCATAAAACAGTGCCTGCCAACTCCTTGATGAACTCAGAAATGGTTATCGATTCACATTAGGCCTAATTTGCTTAAATTCAACTCGAATTTCACACGTCATATCAGAAAGCGATGGCCAGGCACCAAAGGGGTCAGCTGGAGCCCCAGGGCGGGCAGAGGCCCTCTCCTGGTGTAGATGGCACCCCCCTGCCTGGCTTCTCCTTCATGCCAGCCTCTGAAGCCTTTTGGGGCTCATCACAGCCCCAAAACACACCGTGGAATACGAGTGGGAAGTCCCAGAGGATTCCGTGCCACGAGGGAGCACACACCACCCAGCACAGATGTTGGATACAGAAGGCAGAAGGAAGGAAACACATTCTCAGCCGAAAGGTTTACCTGGAGCTGGAGAATGCCTTGGAATGGTACCTGCCAGCAGAGGGAATGGAAAGGACAAAAAAGAGAAAGGAAAATGAATAAAAAGGAAAAGACCAGAAAAATGCAAACCTTCAAGGAAAAGCTAAACAAGGGTCATAGTGCTTGCAGGGGAAGTATAAAGACACAGGAAGATGAAAGACAGGAAAGGTTTAATCTGAGAATCTAAAAATCATTAAAACTTCACGAAGAAGGTGATTTGGGTGAGGGCTGAAATTCGGGACCCTGGTGGGAACTGTACAAATAGGGTCTTATTGAAACATTAAACCTGCAGCGTGCTAGGGCCACCAGTGGGCATGAAATAAATAATAATTGACAATAATGATGATACTGAAATTTAATTCCACGTTCCCCGGGAAGTTCCCAGGGACTTTGCTGCGAACATCCTCGGGGTCCCTGCTCCGGCTCTTTTCATCCAGGGGCCAGAGTGCACGTTTGCCCCCCTATGCCACACCTGCCCTGCTGGGGCCTGAGGAAGGGACCCGGGGACCAAGGCTCGGCAGAGCAGCCTCTACCCACAGACGGGGGGACGGGAGGGGCAACCTGGTGACCCCAGCCCCCAGCCACCGGGTAGCAGGAAAGGGTGGCAGCAGAGCCAGGCCTGCTCACGGGTGTGGGGAGACAGGGCTGCAGGCTGCAGAGCCCAGCCCATCTCGAAGGGAAAAAGCTCTAGACCTTTCCCCCTGAGCCTCCATAGGACAGGAGCCACACCCGACTGGGCCTCTCTGGGGAGAAGGGACAGCAAGGGACCCTTGGAAAGACCAAAGAAGACCTGGCCAGGCGAGCTCCGAGACAGCCTTGTGTCCTCAATGGAGGAGCAGGAAAGCTGAGTAAGGGAAGAAGTAAGGAGAGGGTAAAAACGGAGGGCAGACGGGGTGATGGCCAACTTCCAAAGGCTGCAATTTCTGTGGTTCTTGTTCTGAGACAAGTGGAGTGTCTGATCGCACAGTTGACACCAAGGGATTTTGAAACAGCATGAGAATGGCTAATTATAAAAGGAAGGGTTGAGTGCAGAGTGGTTGGGAACATTCCAAACCCTACATGCTCTCTGCTACCACAACTGAGCTTGTTTTTAGTGTAGAATTTTCTTTAGGAGGCAAACCTAAACACCTATTAAGCAGCAAGCCTTCCGCCAGTCATCGGTTCAGGGTTTAAAATCCACCTATGTGTGTCTACACACACATACACAAACATGTATGGATACAGATATACACACGCATAGCACACACCTGTGACGCTTGTGCACACACAGTTTCCTTGTGTCTTGTGTGTGCACCCACACGTCTGTGCCATGTGTTTTCCTTATATTCTGTGTGAGCATCGCACACACAATTTCTTATATTTTACATAGACACACATACACACAGACATAAGCACACATTTTAGCAACATACAGAGTGATTTTCCCCCGAGGTGTTCCTTCCATGATCTCTGGAAAACGTTAAGGAAGAAACCACCCGAATTTGGAGCTATATTAACCCAAATGAATAATGCTTTCAGCGGCAGGCGATCTTTTTAGACAGCGTGCCCTAGAATTTTTGGAAGGTGCTGAGAATTTGTAGAAATAATGATTATGAGGAAGGAAATGATGTGGCGGATGGCTCCATCTCTACTAATAAGTGCTTCCTAATAACTCAAAAAAATCTCTGTCAGGCCCCGGCCTCTTTCGCAATGCAAATGGGTGAGTACCTGCTGCGAAGCTCACTGTGCGCGATACACAGACAAGGGTAATATCTAGTCTATGTCATTCCAAATGATATGGAAACAACCGAAAGCATCCTGGCTGTGGATAATTACGGAAGAATGACAGGTTGATAATAAGTTCTCATTTAGGAATCTCTCAAACGCGGGAGGTACAGGGATGGGTTCATGCCCTGCAATTCTGGAGTTTGAGTGCCCTCTGCGTGAATAAGCAGGTCTTGAAAAGGAACTGGGGGCTGTGGCATGGACAGGCGGAGGGAAAACTGCACAAGAAGATTTCAGACGCAAAACCCCTCACTTTATGAACCTTGCAAACTCATCGTTGTCTTAGGGGCACACGAGGATGCAGACTCCTGCTGTGATGGGAGAAGCGATTGCAGCTGTTCTTAGGTGCTCTGGCCACGATGGCACCAAGCCCTCAGCTAACCCGATGCCCGCCATGCAGCCAAAGCCGTGCCTCTCAGGTCATCATTTTCCTCGGTGTGGTTATTCACCAGCATCCCTGATACTTTTAGGATAAAAACAGACTCAACAGGGAGGCTGTGGGAGTCTGTCAAGTTTACAATAGATTCAGGTTTGAAGCCTGGCGTTATTGGTGCACATTATTAATTACCGAAAACGAGGGGGAGGAATATTTAAAGGCGGCGTGACATGCTGGATGGCTGTCTGGCTGTGCGGAAGCAGACTGGATTAGCCATCATTCTCTCCTGGGCATGCAGGGGAGGGGCAGGGGCGTGCTACACGGCACTTGGGTTCTGGAGGGGAGCCCTCGGCTAGAAATGCCCCCCATCCTGGGGCCCCTCTGTCCACAGGGACAGCTGTTCTCCCAAAGTCCCAGCATCAGCACAGGAACCCCTCTGATCCCACTCTGGTGGCAGGGCGATCCCCAACCGCAGACCTCGCTGACAGCAGGATGGCCAACTGGGGGGCGGGTAGGGACCTGTGGAGAGCATCCTCCATTCTGGAACCTTCCACTTACAATGGGCTCTGCAAGCTCCTTCCCTGGACACCTGCCATCCAGGTGTGCCTGGCAAGTGAGCATTGCTCTTCCACAGTTTCTACCTCTCCTCCCAGGCGGGACCCGTCTTCGGCATCTTTCTAGGGCAGGGATTCTATCAAGGTATTTGTTGATTTCATGCAACCTGGCTCTTACAGTGGCTGTTTTCAATCAGTCTGCCTGGTTTTGTTTTAAAGGGAAAAGGTGTTCTCAACATTTTCTCCGCTTACCCACCCCCTCATATCTGCTATCCACAGAGTTATACCAAGACCTTTTAAACTGGGGCTGGCAGGCAATAGGACCAGGGCCTTGAGTACATGCCATTCACATGGGCAAGGCATGAGACCAAGGGTCTTACCAGGGGGTGGCACATGGGTGTCCTTTTCCAATTTTTGTTTCGTTTTGTTTAGTAGTTACTATATGCAGAGGTGGAATTAAAACAATAGGCTAACGTGAATTTGCCCTTTATTTCAGGCCAGGCGTTCCAGTGAAAACATCAACTGCAATCCCGTAACCCTGTGCGAGGTGGGTAATATTATTCTCTCCAATCTTACAGTTAAGGGAGCAGAGTTACCAGCACCCAGAGACGTCTGGGCCCAGGGTACGAGACCTAACGAGTCCGAAGCAGGGACCGGAGCCCTGAGCACAACCACAACCTTGCTCCTGGCCGTGCGGGGACAAGGGGCAATTAGAAACTGCCCTGGAGTCGGGAAGCTCTGTGTGTGCCCGGCAGCGTCCAAGATACCCTAGTCAGTGAGGAGAAGCCGGCACTGAGCTGGGCCTGGGGCTGCTGTGACACCTTCCCACAGAGGGGCTCCGCTCAGCTGTGGCCCTCCTGACACCGACGTGCAGCTTGGCAGGGCTCCTCCATCTGGGCTCGAGTTGTTCTTGCCTTACCCTGGGGAGAACAGCTACGTGAAGGACAAAATAATTGGCCAAAGTCCCTGTGCCCTTGTGAGCTACTCAGGTGCGGTGGATTCATTTGAATTCCTTCTTCCAAGTTACCCCGTGGAAGCCTGACTTGGAAAAAAAAAACCCCAAACTGGCCCGAAAGTTTCGTTCATATTTGAATGGGCCCCAAGGTCATTAATTTGCTACGATTATTATTTTTCCTGGCAACTCATGATGCAAAGCAATGATTTTCTTTCATATAAAGTAAATATTCTAGATGCAAAGCCACAGGGTTTGGTTACTATCAAACATTTTTTTAAAAAAATAAAGATAACCAAATAGTTAAAAGAAGATCCTTGGATATTTGACCCGGCCTTCTCTAGTAATTATCCTAATTATTCTTCTATTATTTAGGCCATGAGCCAAAGGTTCCCGAGTGCATAGAAAGTTAATAGCGGACTTGAAGTGAGAAGGGGAGGGCGCACAGGCACGTGGTCATTAAAGTCTGCTCTCACTTAAGGCTTTTGCATCAAGCAGGCTGTGGGCACCAACATTTTATCTTGAAGTCTATTTACTCAGTGCAACAGGGAAAAAATAAATTGTCCTAATTTCCCTCCCCGGCCCTAGAAGCGCCTGCCTCCTGCCTTCCTTCCCCAGAACTCCTTTGGGGTCAGTCTGTTGCCTGGGCAGCAGGATACGAGGAGGCCGGGTCACGCTTTGGGGGAACATCTCCAGGGTGCCTTGTGGGTTCCGGGCGACCTGCATTGGAGTTCATCAGCAGAAGTGTGGTCCCAAGATGGTGCTGCTTGTGGTAGATGGGTGGGAGGCGCTGGTGAAGGGGACCCAGGAGACCACGGCAGGGAATGGGGCTCACACGTGCATCGTACAGCCCAGGGCACCCGGCACCTCCCCCACTGCTCTAGGACTCGTGTTAGCCATAATCCACAATGCCTGGGAAGGTCATCCCAGGAAAAATCTTATACCAGCAAATTCCATGCCTCCTCCAAAACGTGGACCTGGGTTCTAGGGTGTACAGGTCAAGACCCATCAGACCCAGGGCCAAGAGCTTTGCGGACAGAAATGAACAAAGCCCACCCTTACTGCTTCCTCTTAAGTTCACCATTTCCCGAGCCTTGGCCAACCTTGGCAGCGCCATTGTGAAGGTGCTCAGAACCGCCCTCCCGGTACAGCTCTTAAAAACTCCCCCAGTCCCTGTCCCCCTTGGGTGATTCTCCCTGAGATTCTGGGTCAAAGGCAATGCTCTCCTTGGAAGGGTCAACACAGTGACTGGTGCCAGTAGAGTGTGAATTAGCCCCATTCTCTACCTGTCACCCAAGGCTCAGATGGAGAGGACATGGCAGGAGTCAGGGACCGGGAAAAGGCGGAGCCCCCCACCCTTCCCCAACACAGCCATGCCCAGACCCCCAGACACAAGCCTTCCCGAGGCCGTGACCCCGCACTTCAGCCAAACTGCTGACCAGAACACAGCAGACGGCCTGTAAGCTGGGCACGCAGCACGTGATTACCGTGCGCAGCCCCTGAGGCATGGATGAGAAGCTGCCGAACCCTTCCCTGCAGAACTTTGGCATTTGTTGATACACGCGCTCTTCGTACCAGGAAGCCACAAGCCAAGCCCCAGATCCACGTGTGGCTACGACAGGCTGGCCAGGCAGGTACAAATTAAATCGTGAGATTTCTCAGCACATCTTTCACATGATCCTTGAAATAGTCACCTTGCTGGGTAAGACGACAAGAAACGAGGGAAACGCCTGGGTTGGGGGCAGCCAGAGGGGCCAGGAAGGTCACCGTGAGGGGCTGGGAGGGATGACACAGACCAACTCACAGGTAACCAACCCTTCCTCACAGAGCCCCGTGTCCGATCCTACATGGATGTAACTTCCACTTTCCAACGTCCAGTGGACCAAAGGGAGAGGAAATTTGCATCGGGAGCACAGGCTGCAAAATATATTTTTTCTAGAAGTTTCCACATGATGGTAACTTAAATATTTACAAACATTTCTTCCATTGAAATTCTTTAGTTTCCTGTGTTTGGGGGTGGACTGGCAATGGAAGGGGTCTGAGGAGAACAGGTATGAGCACCTGGGGTCCAGAGCTCGGGAGGATCTGCACAGTGAGGGCTTTGGCCATCAGCCCGTGATCGTGGAAGGAAGGCAACCTAATTCCTGGTCCCCAGTCTCGCCCACGTCGTGCAGTTGGTCAAAAGCTTTTTTCTTTTTTCTTGGATGTGTGGGCTGCATGAATAACTTCTGGTGTGCTCGTCCAGGCAGACCTTGAGCTGGTAACAGGAGGAAGCCCCAGGGGCCCTCTCCTCTGACAGATCCGCTTCATCCTGGTCTCACGCACTGAGGTTCACATTTATATATTTTGAGCAACTGTTGCTCAGAAGGCCTGTCTGCACCAGCCCTGCCTGGAATGTCTTCTTTAATCAAAATTCTGCTCAAAACAGCCCAGCTGATCAAGTGAAGTGGCCTTTCCACATGCTATTGACAATCTGTCTCAAGCATTATCTCCTGAGTTTCCCTTTATTTTCTCTCCCAGCCCAGAGAGTCTCTGCTTTGAACCGTCGCTTCTGGACGTATCTGGATTTGATGCAGCCTGAACGCTTTACATCTACCTCCCTGCCCTTGTTGCATTTTGCAAAAGCAACATGAAAATTTCAAACCCGGGAGGAAGAAAAAGTACTTAAATGACTCACCTCTTCCCTCGGTGTGACTCATATGTAGGAGACGTGAGGCCCACAGGGACATGTGATATATATTTTCTCGAGGCAGCCGGCCTTGGAGATTTTAAGACAGTCAGGAGCCGGCCCGCAAACAGAACGAGAGAAAAAGTATCATTTTAGGGGATGGGCAGCCCTTGATGAATCTTTACGGACACAGTCACTGTCTGTGAAAATAAAGGAAAGTAAACTCACTCGTGCCGAAGTAGGTTATTTGTGAACTGGCTTCTGAATTGACCTCAGTGAATAGATATAACCTCCATCTCCCCCCGCCCCCGACCCCCATGAATTGTTTTATTTACTTCAGATAGATTTTGGAGCTAGTCTGAGCACGTGGGGCACCCTCGGTAAATGCTTATGAATGAATCAATGGTCTGACAGTTTTCTCTTCTAGAAAATGCAGATGCTCCTGGCTGGTCTCTAAGGACCCTACAAGTTGGCATTCTAATTTACACAAGAGAGGCAGAGCAGAGCACGAGTTCCTCCACTGCCAGTGTGAACCAAAGAGAGGCCGCCCTGCTCCCCAGAGAGTGGCCTCACACCTCGGCAGCCCTGGGCTAGGTGTGGGAGAGCATGGGGAACAGAGCTGGAGAGTCTCAGAAACTAGCCAGAAGAGACAGAAAGTCAGAAGGAGGCTGGGAAGAACAGAAAAGGCACCACTAAACCTAAGAGCACCTGGGAAGGTGGAGCAGACCAGGATAGTCACGTGACCGGGATGCCAGAGAATTCCAGGAAGTCAGCGTGACTCAAACCGGGAACGTTTCTTAAGGGAACAGGGGAGCAATATGGCATTTGGGATCATTTCTAGCTCCATGACTAGTGAAGATTTCAAAGGGAGATACAAGATCTGAAAATTGAAATGAACCACTCTAGGATCAGTTCAGTCACATGCGCTACCCTTTCATCTGTCTCACCAAAAAAACGCAGGTCAATAGGAAGATTTTAGATCAGCTGTTTTGCGGCATCCTTCATCGAACTGGAGCTCAGACGCTTATAAGGCTGTTTACGGGTCTGTTTATTTGTATTCTACCTCATTCCGAGAAGGAATTTGAGAAACTCTAACTCACAGGGCCAGAGACGGGGCTTGAAATACTCAGCTATCACAGTAAGATCCCATGTAGCAACAGAGCCCCGATAGGAGACATTTCAGGCTTTCTGCCTGCACCCTCTGACAGAATGTACAAGAGTTTTAACTTGTGATAAAGTTGAACAATGTTTTCATAATAAAATGTAACCACTCCATTGGGTGGTGGAGCAGCTCTGCTGGTAAGTGGCCTTCAGCTTGGGCTGCATACTAAGTTCCTCTGCCATGAAAAGAGAGCAAAGCGATGTGTCCAATGAGCTAAGGGCACACTGTTTAGGTAATACTTATCACCCTGGTTATGAGAAGTCTTTCGACGTGTGATCGCTGATGGACGCCATAGCTATGTGCCTGCTTCCAAGCTGAAACACGGAAAACCTCAGCTGGCACGTGAAGGGAAACTGATAAAAGCTAATGGGCACCTGCACTCATTCCTCTAACAGAATATTTATGGGCATCTACACACAGAGGAGGTCCGTGCCATTAGAAAGTTTACTGTAAAATGGAAATGAAAGGCAGAGGGATAAATCACGAGTTTGGGATTAACATACACACACTACTATATATAAGACAGATAACCAACAAGGACCTACTGTACAGCACAGGGAACTCTGCTCAATATTCTGTGACAACCTATGTGAGAAAAGAATCTAAAAAAGAAAGAATATATATATATATATATATATATATATGTGTGTATAACTGAATCACTTTGCTGTACATGTGAAATGAACACATTATAAACCAACGATACATTGTAAATCAACTTTTAACAAAATTAAAAAGAAAATAAAAATATATGATTTCATTAAAAAAATTTTTTTAATGAAATGGAAAAGAAAGACAAATTTTTAAATTATTATTAAGAAGCTCGGGGGCAAGGACAGAGTATTTATGGTGATTACTCCTGACTAGCAGAAGTGGGATAGTGGGCGAATTGAATTTATTTCTTTTTACTAGATTTTCCAAAACTTTATATTGTCCTATAGCTAGAAAACTATCTATTAAATAGTACAGTGTGATGGGCTCCATGTAATGGACGCACAAACAAAGTGTTTCAGCAAAACCAAGAAAGGAACAAACCTTTCAGCCCGAGAATATACAAGTCTCTTCCAGGTGGTTCTAGGCTTTTATCTTTTCCTCCTTCATTATTAATGGGGAGCCCAGCCAGAGACTGGGTTTAATTTTAAAATGCACCCACCCATTACAAATAAATACCTGAGCATGGAAACTATTCTTCAGTGAGGCTCCACTCCTTTCCCAAGGTATACCTGTAACAGAGCTCCGCACCCACCCCCCAAAAGTGACATTGTTTTAAGAACAGCAAGAGCAGTGCCAGGTCCCTACATGGCCCCTGCAGTCACATTGACCCAATGGCCAGTCAGTGCTGCTTTTTTGGATCAGGGAGGCACAAAATTCACTCGGCTTCTTCTAATTCCGTTGCACGGATAAGGTTGAGAAGAAGCCCTCGGCCACCATCCCTCTGCACTGGAGATGATGCTCTGAGAAAGTAGGTGGACAAGGGTCAATGTCACAGCAAACAGCCCACACCGCCGGTCACAAGTGCCCACACCGCTGTCCTGCTAATAAGGTCCAGGCTTGGGATGGGCGCTGGCTAGTACGTAAGCATATTGAGGTGATGGTTTTTCTCTACCGTTATTCTCTTTTTCCCATTCTTTGTATACTGTTCTTCATCTACAGCAAGAGAAGTTTAAAAATAGATGAGGAAACTGAGGTTCCGAACAGGTCGGTAACTCTCGTACTAAATGGTAGAGCAGATCTGGACTTTACGGAAAGACCTCGGGGCCCTGCCATGGACCCCAGGCCTCCTGCTAGCCGCCACAGAGCGGCTAGCATGGGGCGGACCTTCTCTCCCACCCGGCTCATGACGGCTGAGAAACCAAACCCTCACAGACAGCGGGGCCTTCTCACACCAGCAAGCAATAAAGCAGCTGTTCGGACATCTTCCCGCTAGATTATATCTCTCACACCAGAGAGCAGGGTGACAGCCTCCCGAGACGACAAAGAACATGTTTCCGAGTAGAGCCTCATCGCAGGAATAGATGGTCAGAGCATTGACTGCTGTTCAGAGTTTGTCTCCAAGGCCGTAAGGAACCACTGATGAACTTGGAGTGAAGGGGATTTAGGGAGGACGGATCTGGGTGTGGTGTGCCATGGACCAGGCTTCCTTGTTCATCCTCCTGGTACCGACCGCTCACTCTGCCGGTCCCTTCTTCCCAGAGCTTGTACCCAACTGAGAATGAAAACCATTCCCTGGCCTCATACCAGTTCCATTGTCTCAGAGACCTTGCACCGTGCACTCAGCGGCGGCTGCCAGCAAGTTCCAGCCCCCAGTCCTGCTACCCCGGAGGGCAGAGCAAGCCTGTGTGCCAGTAATACTGCAAAGCTGACCAAGGTCTCACGACAAGGGGAGGCTGGATGGAAACATTCTGACGTTGGGCAGAAGCAAGTGCGCCAAGGGCAGGGCAGAGCTGCAGGACCCCAGACGTGTCTTCACCTGTTTGAGAGTTACCCTCTCCGTGCGGGTTGCCGGGGAGGGCTGCGCACTCACCTACCACTCGTGGTGGAAGACGTGGGGTCTTCCCCACATTGCATTCCAACCATCATTCTATCTGCTTAGACGTTACACCGGCAATTATGGTTGCTGAGCAACCATAACTTCTGCATATGTGCCTCCTGTGGTTTTGTATGCCAACCACAGTGTTATGATAACAGGATTTTTTTCAGACCAACATCCTTCTTTATATGTAAATTTATGCTAAAATTGTGTATTTAAAAATTAGTTTCTATGAGTAATGAGCCTCAGGTTTGGCTGGGCTTCTTTTTCCCCCTAGGTTTATAAAATCAAGCTCGGAAGTTCTGAGATCACGGACATGGTGTAAAACAAGGCAGAGGCGGTGACTTCGAAGCAAGCACTTCATTTCTGGGGACAAGCTCAAAACGACAGGCATACGTGTGACTCCGGCTCACGGTGCAAGAAATCCTCTCCACCATGGGGTCTCTCCTCCACTCAGAAACACCTGAGCCGCAGGTGCCCCGGGCCCTGGGGCTCCCCTACCCTCCTTCAGTAGCTGACACGTCCCCAGGGCCTCCTAGGTGCTGAGCTGCAGGAAAGGTACTCAGGCGCAGACATCGCTTACATACAACCTCGCCCTGCTCTCTGGGACACCTGATCTAGCAGGGAAGATGCCCAAGTAGCTGTTTTAATTCCTAGGCAATGGGAGAGGCTTCTGATGGTCTCCAGGAGTTTCTGAGCCCCACGTGCTGAGAAGGAAGTGCACCCCAAGCTCTGCAGGCAGGCTGAGCCCCCGGAGACCACCACAGGCCAGCCGTGAACTAGCAGGAAGCCTGGGGTCGAAGGCAGGGCTCTGACTTCCTCCAAGTCTGCTCTACCAGTTAGTACAAGGGTTACTGATGCTCTCGGAACCTCAGTTTCCTCGTCTGTAGAAGGGTGACCGTCATCACCGACACTGTTTCTCAGAGCTGCCATGACATTGGACAAGAGAAGGCCCGTGGAACCTAGGGGTCCCCTCCTCTTCCCACTTTCCTTCTTGTGAACTTCAGCCACTTGGGGGATGGAGGGCATGCAGCAAATGCAGCCTGCACTGCAAATACTCAGTAAGTGCTTCCAGGTTTCGGGGGGAAGGAAGATCTTTCAGGTGAAAGCTAAACAGCTAAAAGGAAGAGAGACGGCATGTTTGCAGGAAGAAAACACTTTCGAGCTGAACTGCACTATTTGGGTCCACTGTATTCCTTTGCCGAAGTATTTGACTGGCCTGGCAAGGGGAGGGAGGGGGCTAGGGGCCCACAACCAGCCGGGAGGACATAAATATTGATGAGCACATCGGTTTCACATTAGCTTTTCATGAAATGTTTCATGGGCCCGAACCAGTTTCCCAGATTAAGAAAATCCCATCCACGCCCACACACACCACTTCTTTTCTCTCCAAACTTTGGTTTGCATCCCTGAGACAGGGACATAATTGGCTTTGAAAATCAGTCTTTTCTTTTTATCTTTTCATCCCTCCCCTTTGACGGGGGTGCCCCCTCACTTCGCAAGCAATCTGGGTGCAGAGAAATGCACGGATCCCATCTGACTGAAATTCAAGGATACTGGTTTCTTATGTAAAACCTTATCATCTGCACCTAATTACCAAAGTCCAGGATTACCATTTGGAGGGAATTGTTCAAAAACATCTGCTCCTCAAAATCCAAGCATCACTAGAGTGTCCCTCCTCCTCCAAAATGTCTAAGGCTAGCCTTAAAGGAGACCCAAGAAAGCAGGGGGCTTCTCCCTACTGAGAGGCAAGGGAGATGGGAGGGTTGGAACAATTAGCACTGGCTGCCTCTGGCATGTCCTCACCTACTATTCCCGGCGTCGGGGCTGATGGAGTCCAGCCTCGCCCTGGATGTTCAGCTGTTGAAACTCTTGGTGACAAACGTAAAATTCCAAAGAAAACCAAACCAAATTCTTCTGATTGAAAAGATGTGTTGGCAACTGGCTAGAGGTCTCACATTCCGACTGATGCAAATCCTGGGCGGAGAGGCGGTACCAACCCAGCAGAGGCAGAGGGATCTGAGCATGCTTGTGGGGATTCGGAGATGGGCTTGGTGGTTCAAAGGGGAAAACAAAACTGACACGGGTACAGAAGGCAGGGGGATTCAAGCCCACCCGGACCAGATCTCGTGCCAGCAATGATTGTGGACCTGGAACTGGCATCCCTTTAACAGGAAAGAAAGCCGGGGCTCACCAAGAAGCTCCTGAAGCCATCCCCATCTCGGCTGGGGGCACTTTCTAAAGAAAGACCAAAGCTGCCAGCAAAGTGGTCTCCTGTGGCTCTAGTAAATGGGCCAGCTCAGCCTGAACTGAGTAGGTCACAGGACTCTCCACCGCACATGGCAACAGGAAATCTTTGTCAAAATGAAAGCAGGAAAATGTGCCCGAAAGGCACAGCAACTGGTGTGATGTGACACTGAAGCTTGGTTCATCCTTCTGGACACAAACTGTGGAAGTGATCTCTTTGGGAAAAACTGCCATCAGTTCCGCAAGTGATAGGAAGGTTTGAATGAAACAGACATGTTTGTCACTAGAGCCAACCCATCAGAGGAGAATAGAGATTCCTGGAAATCACCTGCAAACTCAGGCATCGGGAAACTTCAGCTTTAGGTGCCTAAACACCGTTAGAATGTGGAAAACCCAGGCCTGACGCCACGTATGACCAACAAGACTGAAATCGGCCGTGGTTGGTGTTGTAATTTCTTCTTTCCATGGACACGATGTGCCCGCAGCTGGGACACACCTAAGGAATTATTTTAAGAATAACTATTTAAACCATTAAATATCTAATTTGGCTTTATAGATTTATTTAAGTAAATGTACTTTGTTTCCATCCCCCACTCCTCCCAAAAAAGGAAAGCTGAATGATGCAGTTTTCGTTTTTTATTAAGGAGGCGTCATGCGTTGAAACTCTTATCTCTTAGGGATGCGAACGGAAATGAACACTTCCTCTGTTGTATAATCCCACACATCACTGAGTGTTTGCCTGGCCTTGGGGCTTAGGCTGGGCTGCCCAAGAGCAGGGATTAGAGCTCCCCCTGCCCCCCCCCCACACACACAGTTGTGTGCAGAGTTGCATTGTCTTATCACACAAGGAAAACCTCCAACCAAAGGAATGCAATAAAGTACTTTTCAAACTGTGTAGAAGAGCTTTACGACTGTTTTCATCTATACAGATGAAAATCCTCCAGGATGTTTTTTCTGGTCCATCGTTGATTTTCCTATCCCTTCAAGAAGTGTTATTTGGTCACTGTGGGTAGAACAAGAGGGTTGGACAGAAGTCCTTTTCTTCCTGTCTGGAGGGCAGTGCTCACTGGTGGAGAGAACACCTCCTGATTTGCTCCCAGGTTCTAGAGTATTAGACGTTTCAACTGGCAAAAGTTGACTTTCTGTCAAAACCCAATGCCTGCGACATCAATTTGCTTCAATGAACAATTATCTTAAATAACTTACACTTGTACATAGCATTTCTGAGGGAGATTATCAAATACTCAAAAATTCTTTTTTCTTTGCCAATATTTTCATCCCTTGCTGGTCATAGACTTAAAAGCTTGAAATAGAATTTTGTCTTGTACCAATTTTTTCCCATTTATGTTCAGAAAACATTGATTTTTTTCTTAAACTGGAGTCTTAATGGACCTTGAAATTAACATGGCTTTTATTTCTCTGCTATGACCCCATCATCATTGATGATGTCACCATGTCTCCCAGAAAAATCGTTGGCCAATGACTAGCGTTTAGCGTGGAGACACCAGGGAGAAATCAACGGCAACCTATTTGCTCATCCAATGGTCCTTCCTACCTGAAACAAATGATCCTATTTCAGATCAGCCGTTGGCGTAGACAACAGGAAGTTTTGCCACACCGGGTTTGCATGACCTTCTCAAAACACAGCACAAGGTTGCAGCTTGAAATTGAGGGTGTGGCCAGGATATCTGCATTTTTCAGAACTGCCGCAGGCATTTCTGATGGGCAGCCAGGGTTTGTCACCACAGTCCACAGGGCAATGTTACAGCACGTTCTACAAACGCTTAGCAAACTTCTCAAGGATGCATTAGAGGCTGAATGGGTGGCCCTCTCTGGATGGGGAGTAAGTGGAGCTCAAGTCCAGGGCAGACAGGAAAATAAGTCGCTAAACACCAGGTGAGTCCTGAGTTGCAGGAGGAAAGAGATTGGCTAATTCTACCTCTGGGCTGCTGTGGCTTTGGATGGGAGAGGCTGGAGCCGGACTCTGAGCTGAGTGAAGCACCGGCCCCTCAGAGGAGAAGCAGCCCTCACCATCGTGGGCAATCATGGTGTGCTCGCCCTGCCTGCTCCCTCCCCAGGGCCGGAAGCAGTGAAACAGTGTCGGCTCCTGAGAGGACAGAGCCAGCAGAGGGGGAACGATCCGGAGGCACACGGCTCTGTCGCTTACCTTGCTTCTTCAGGCCGCGGACCCTTGAGAAGGAGAAGAGGGGCTTCTGCAGCTGCCGGACCCACGAAGCGAAGGAAGGGACTTTGGGAAGAGGCTCTGGAGACACCCACGCTCCTGGAACAAATCCAACCTCCTCACCACGCCCGAAAGCACACCCTGCCCCTCCTGGGTGTGGCCCCCCATCTCAGGCCCAGACTTGCTGACCCTTGCAGCTCCTCAGACGCGCCATCTGGAGGCCCCGCCAGGTTGCTCTCCCTGCCCCTCCCCTCCCCCCAGCTCTTCATCCCCCTGACGCCCAAATTTCCAGGCTAACATTATGCAGCCTCAGGCCCCAGTTTCAAAGTCAGCTTCCTGGGAACCCCTCCCCTGACCCCACCCACCTGGGTTCTGGACACTCGGAGTGTGGGTCCTGCCCATGTTCCCCCAGGAGTGGCAAAGGTCAGCTTTGTTTGCCAAATTGCTTTGTTCGAGAATCGCTCCGAATGAGGCAGCGTACCTTCGTGGGTAACAGATGAGCAGGACCCAGAAATGGTCACTATTATTACCCCCATGTCCGGTGGTGTTCTGACTCAGGCACGGTTTCAGAGCTTGAATCTCAGTCATGTGATCAGAGGCAGAGCTTGGCAGCCTGGCGCCCTATTTGATTCCAGAAGCTGTACCTGATGCCCTCCCGTGTCACACAGTTACTGTGCAGGGGAGCTGGATGGGGTCATCTCTTCCGTCGGGGGCGAAGACAGCCTGCCCCAGACAGCACGTGGCCTTTCTGGAAGGATCTGACAAGGCTCCACTGGAAGCACAGAGGGGCATGTCCGTGTCAGCTTCAGGGGCCCCTCCCACAGGTCCCGCGTGGGCTGCTGCCGTCACTGGAGGCCCCTGCTCTCTGGTGTCCCCAGCCCTGCACCCACCCGCCTCTCACACCCGGCACCACTGGCTGCTCCCCCCCCGGGAACCACATCTCCCTGAGCCTAGTTTCCCTGACTACATGGGCAAAATACCTAGACGGACCAAGGCCCCTCCGGCTCCCTGTTCCCAGCCCACCTTCTGTCAGGCTGTCAGGCCTGAGCCCGAGGTGGCTCGTCCGTGACAGCATCCCTCTATCCTGCCCTGGCGCATCTGCCCGGCCTGGGTACCAGGCGCTCTGCACGGACAGGCCTTCCAGGCTGCGGCCATGCCACAGGGGAAGACTTGCAGCCCTGAGGTTGTCTAGGTCTGGAAGGGGCGTCTCCCTTCCTGCAGAGTCTCGGGCCAGAGATCAAACCCTGCACTCAGGCTCAGGTAGAGACAGGTGTGTGTGTGTGTGTGTGTGTGTGTGTGTGTGTGTGTGTATGACCACTGCACAAGGCCCCAGGGCACAGCCGGGCTTTGGCTTTGGAGGATACACAGGCAAGCAGCAAGGGGATGCCTGGGACCCATCCCCTCAACAAAGATTGGAGTGAGACCCCATGGGTGTCCTCTCACTCCTAAGGATGGGGTGCGGGAGGCCTTTTCAGCTGCTGGTTTCTGCACTGGGGTATCTTTCGAGAAAGATCCCCCCGAGGAAATCCAGCTGGAATTGTGTCGATTTGGCAGACATGCTGGGGGAAGCAGGGAGCCGCGTATAATCCCAGCTGCGGGCAGTGCAAGGTGGTGGTTGAGGATGGCCCTCCATCAGTTTGCTCAGCGACTCCCCAGCTCCTCTCCCACGCGCTGAGTGTAGCTTCCAGGGCATTCGGAGCGTGGAACACCTTTTCAACGGGGTATGTCCCTCAGGCACAGCAAATGCACCTTGCCTCCCAGCCGGTGCCATGCATGAGTGAGGCTTCCCACAGATGCAGGGAACACTGGACCCCACTGCATTTTGCTGGCGTAGGTGCACCCGAGTTAGGTCATCTGGGGCGTCCCAGAGACCTGAGTACAGAGAAGAGCATCCTTGCCAGGGAGGGTGGACACACAGCTGAGCCAGCTGCGGGGGAGGAAAGTCTTTCTGCTTTCATGTGACGGGTAATCAGGATGGAGTCTCCGTAACAGGCCGAGGGGCTGATGGGCCACAGACGCTCCACCGAGGCTGGGGCCTTTGGAAGGAATGTGGGCGTGAGCTGGATTCCACGGGCTCCTGGAAGCCCCCACTTTGAACCTGGGTTCCAGCACCTTGTGCAGGGGCTTGAGAGGCAGGCTGGTTCAGCGATTCCGATCATTCAACTGAAGAGGTTGCTGGACTTCTCGGCCACAGTTTGTTAAATTTGAAAATGCTCTCTGGGAACCATCTGGATGAAAGGTCTATAAACGTAATGTCCGGATTACGAGGGGAGTAATGGCTGAGATTCCATTCGCTTTGGACCTGCTGACCTCAGCCTCCCCCGGGGGTGGGGTCAGCTGGGCAGGCACTGTCACATGCACAGCCTGCAGCCCCCAAAGGCAGGGACCCAGGGGGATCTGCAGGGACTCCAAAAATACTGGGGTCCCCCATCACCACATGCAGAGGGGAGCCACTGAATGAGGGAGGGGACTGACCAGGGAGAGCTGAACAAGCCTCGCCAGAAATTCTGGAGCCTCAAGAAAGAGTCCTAGAAGGGCCCATGCACCCTCCAGAAATTCAGGAATTAATCATAAGCAAGCTTCTCTCCACGGGCACGGGAGCCCTTCCTTCCCACTTTGAGGTTTTCTAAGCTGGTGTTCTCACCCAGAGTAGAGGAATCGTCGCAACCCACTTTGCTATAGGAACAAATATCGCCTTAGAGAGCCCCTGCTGGAGGCTCCAAATTTCCCGTGAGTCAGCAGACCTTCCTCTGGTCCAGACGGGCCAGCCCAGGACGGGAGGTAGGGCATCCTGGTCATGACTCTCACCTCCTTCCTGCGCCCACACTGATGGCTTTGCGGGGAAGCCCGTGATGCAAATAATCCGAGGAGGGAAAATGGGACAACTTGGCCCAAGCGACTTACCCTCTTGCAAAGCTGGGAAGGAGCCCAAGTTGTGTGAGTGAATGCTTCTCCAGCTAAGCAGAAAAGCTGGCAATTTGCTGAACGTCCTTGACTACACAGCACTTATATAAAATATGCATATCGGCGGGGATGTTTTCCCTAACAGCGCTCTGGGAAATTACATTAAATTTCAAAATTATCCCCTGCTTCCCCACATCGCCCACAGAGACTGGCACCAACAGCACCATTAAGTAGAAGCAAAGCAGCTGCCTTGTTACCACTGCCTTCACGAGAGTGGGGATCAAATATTTTTTCACAGTTTTACGTGGATAGTTTCATGAAAATTGATCAGGTCTAAAAAGTCTCCATCCAAATGAAGCCAAGGTTAAGGATCATTTATACAGGATATTCCTAATTTTATTCCGAGCCCTTTTATTACTAGGTAGGCCTTTATGACTTTAAAGAAAATGTCAGTGGCAGCAAATGACATTGTACTGGATAATCTAGTTATGAGGGAAAAGACATTTAAAAGTACCCCACACAGCAGGGCTGCTGGGTTCTGCTGAGCGTACACTTTTCCTCGACGCAGCTGTCCAAAACTCTTTGCTGCGGTTTTCAAACCTTTTCATGACTGGTACGTTAAGCGTAGCATTTGCAGGTACCTATTTATCCTCTCACCGAGCCCTTTTATTTCCCTCGGATTCTTCCTGTAGATCGAAGTATTTTTTCGAGGCCTCACGTTTCTGTCCATCATCAGGAAACCGCTACTCAAAGCTGTTGGTGAATCCGATTTCAAGAGCAGTCCGAGTCCCTCAGGAGACAGACAGACGGACACGTCCTCCGGGGCAGGCTGAGTGTCAGAGCGGTCACTCCACACTGCTCCGCTGGCCTCTCGGGGACGCGGCTTAGCATCCGTCCGTGTCTAAACTTCCATCCTTCCAGAGGCAACTGGGCTGGTTCTGCCCTGCCGGACCGCTCTCTCCTCCAAGAACTGTGGCTCCTCGTCTGTGAGCTGCAGGGAGGGAACGTACATTTACTAAACAGCATGTGAGCGCCAGCACCTTCACAAACGGGATCTCATTTAGACCAAGAGTAGTTTTGTAAGGACAGGTTTCTTCCTCTTTAACTCAAAAGAAAACAGATTTGGGAAAAGAATTTAGTAAAAAAAAAAATCAAAGTTGTATGGCTGCCAAGTGACAGAGGAGGGAGGGAAGCCCTGGTCCGTGGACTCTGAGGGCCCCGTGCTTCCTGGCAGGGTGTCACGGATGAAGGCGGGCAGACAAATAAGGACGTGGTTGTAGATCCTCCAGCCTCCACTCCAGTCCCCAGCAGAGCCCTGCACCCAGGAAGTTAATAAACAAACCCTTCTCCAGGGTCTAGGTCAAGATGCTGGCCCAGAGGGCACCAGAAAGATATTGATGCCCAGCTGAGGATGGTGGGGTGAGTTTGGCAGCACGTGGAGGGTGCCAGCCTCCGGAAGGCCAGCCTCACTTGAGGACTCACTGTGACACCTGCTCTTAAGTGAAGTTAGCCGTCTCTTCTGTACTGGGGAGCTCTGGAATCATTTTATTTGGTTCTGCAGAGAAGCAGAGGGGGTATGTGAATGACTTGTCAATGAAGAATGCTTAAATCAGCATCTGTTCGTTTTATCCAAAGGATTGGAAAGATGTTTGGGCACTCCTCATCCCATTGTCCAGAAGGAAGCTCTACATCCCAAAATGTTAAGCTCTGAGATGGGTCGGAACTTTCTTATGGCAACAAAATGAGTCAGGAACGGGGCTTCAGGTGTGACGCCAGGCAGACCCCAGCCCATCCGCAGTCAGCGGCCCTGAGCCAGGGTGTTTAGTGGCTGCTGAAGGGGGCATGTGCACAGAACACTGCAGGAGTCTCAGGGGAAGACCAGCTCACAAGATCAAGGACATCCTCAAACCGCCTCCACAGAATTGTGTGGAATCCCAGTGCTAGGGGTCCCTTACACCTGTCTTGCCCAGCCCCTGGATACACAGAGGGGGCCACACAGCGCCCTCAGAGAGGAGTGATGAGCCCTACACCCTGCAGAGTCTGGCAGCCTGCACATAGCACCAGCCTGGGTGTGTCACAGCCGGGGACTGGGGTGCCCCATGCAGTGCTAAGGTCATTACCTATCTACCCAAACATTTGCAACACGCTGAGATAGGATCACTCTCTCCTTTGGAGGAAATTGAGGCTCCAAGAATCCAAGTTTCTTGTTCAAGGTCACGATGGTGGCAAATGGTGACAGCCATCTGGAGCAAAGGGCTGTGTCTTCAGCCCCCTTGTGTGGTGCCACCAGCAGCCACCCTGACCACAGCCCACCCGACGGAGCTGACGGAGCCTGTCTCCGTTCCTTCCATCCTCAGAGCTTTTCTGGACAATTGCACAGTCCATGGTCCTCCAGCTGGATTTTAAGCAGATTATGTTCTTCTGCGTATTTTAACACATTAAACCTATATAGAAGAAGGAGAATTTTCAAGTATTTATGAGAACATATGACAGAAAAGGAGGGATGTCGATAGACATCAAGAAATGAAATGGGGAGGTTGGGAGGGAGGGAGACGCAAGAGGGAAGAGATATGGGAACATATGTATATGTATAACTGATTCACTTTGTTATAAAGCAGAAACTAACACACCATTGTAAAGCAATTATACTCCAATCAAGATGTTAAAAAAAAAAAAAGGAAATGAAATGAACTGGGATGATGTGCCTGGTGGAACAGGGTCCAGCTCCTTCCAGGGTGGAATTTCTTTGATTCTGTGTTCTGTTCTACACAACATCGTGAAACCTTCTGGGATCACATGTATGAGAATCAGTCCACAACACGGATTAGCATCGAGCCCAAGTTCAGATGGCCTGGGCCGACCCTCCCACCTCCATTGTCCCAGGACCCACCCCCGTGACTTCCTTGCAGACCTGGGCTGGAGCACCCCACACTCCGGAGGGCCAGACAGTCCTGAGCTAAGACCTTAACACTGAGAAGGGCTCCCTGCTAACTCTTCCCCTGGACAGTGTTCCATCCGTGGCAATCTTTCAGCAAAATAGAGAAAACCACGTGTTAGCACGCCTAGGACATCACTCTGGCAAAGTTATGAGCGAGTGTTCTGAGCGCACTTCGGTTTAGCTGGCACTAGGCATTAGTTCCCTTAGCAGCTGTGCCCCTTGGCACTAGAGGAGCTGCCAAGTGCGGGCTCCTCGGCAGTAAGAGTGGAAGACAGCTGCACAGTTGCAGAGGGCACCTTCCTGCAGCCCCTTCTTGCACCTTTTATGTGAGAGCCTGCCGTTCTCCAAGAGGGGAGCATAATATACCCTGTTCCCAAGTTTGCCTGACAACGACCTTTCTTCTCCACGAGGACCTCATGAATAAGCTCACAGAAGAAATTCAACCTACTGTGATGTAAAGCTGCCCCAAACTAGTCTCAAATGGGAAAAGGGAAGGACTTATCTGAACAGTAACTCATCACCAAACTTGAAACACCTATTATGTATTAGTGAGTTTTAGTTCATAATTAAATTAATAAAATATTTATTTCTTTTACAATTATAAAACTTAATAACCACCAAATGCACTGTTATCCCCCATTAGGTCTGAGGTGAGGATGATTTCATATTATTGAAACAATCAGTGAAGGCTGACTAAATGCTGGGTATTCGATCTCTTATATCAATGTTAAATTTCTCCAGTAAGATATAGGATTGTGTTTTAAGCATCCTTGCTCTTTGGAGACGTGTGCTCGAGTACTTGGGGTGAAGTGACGTGATACCTACCACTTTAAGGGATTCAGAAAGCACACACGTGCGCACACACACAGAGATGTGACCCTACGTGAAGGATGGGCAACGTTCTTTTTTCCGTTCTCTAAAGTTGTCTGTGGGCTTACAGCTTTTCAAAGTGAAAATTGGCGGAAAGTTTCATGGTTTGGGATCAGACTTCAGAACTACTGATTGGTTCAGAGTGGAGGCCACCCCACACAGAGCATCCGTGTCGAAGGATCTTGGTTTTTTTCCTTTTAAAGGAAACTTCAAAAAGTGCTATGGCCACGTGTCCCCATGGTCAAAATGTGCTGAGATGCCCACTTCCCATCCCGGCTGAGCTTCGTCACGGTGGAGACCATTCTCGGGGAGCTGGCAGGAGCCCTGGGGTTCTCGGTGACCATCCGATGGCAGTTCTGACATGAGAGTGTGCAGGGTCCTGGCTGGGGCATATGGAGTTCAACTCTTTGGGTCACGCCACTAACATCCAACCAAAGACAGAGCTTTTCAACGTATCCCTAAGACCATTCCAACTCTAAGTTTTGTTTTAAAAGTATTCTCGCGACATGCTCAGTGTGGGGTTAAATAAAAAGAAAAACCAACAAAGTGCATTGGAGCAGACAGAAGAAACAAATTGGAAGTCTAGGTCGTAAGACACGCGGTGCTTTGACCTTGGGGAGATCCTGTGTCTAGAAAGCCAGGCTAAAGTGACCAAGGCAGTTTGGTAAGTGCCTCCACCTTAGTCCCAAAGACGCCCATATACTCCCCAGCCCTGTTTGAATTCCCAGGTGGGCCTGTACAAACAGTGATGGAGGCATTGTCCCTGGAAAATGGATCTGCCGGGATCCTGGTTTAGGGCTGACCACCCTGGATTCCCAAGTGCCACCCAGCAGGAGGACGGTCCAGCCCACCTCCCCTGCCAGCAGGTCTGCATCACAGTCTACAGCCTGGGGAGCTGGAACTGTGTCTACTTTACGTCTCACTCTGGACCTGGCAACCTGCTCACACAGGAGGCCTGTGATACCTGCTTCTGGGATGGGGGTGACCCACGCGAGTGTCCTCCCCTCTCTGCCGTCATGCAGTCTGTGTCTGTCCCCTCTTCCTTTGTTTCCTGCCCTCTCCATCCCTTTCCTCCCCCCCTTAACTTTCCTGCCTTGTGTCTTGGATCAGACATAGGCTCGTACCTCTTCACATGCCTCCTGCCATAAACCAAGCCTTTAACAAGAGTGATGCAGGAGGTGCAGCCCGTGGGGGTCCACTGGAGGGGAAGCAGAGCCTCCTGTTCGGAGGCAGGAAAGGACGGAGGTGAGGAGTCTCTTTAAAGCCTCCAGTCCAGTTCCAGGAAGCTCTACTTCTTGTTCACTTCGCTCAACTCGGATCAGGGACGTGGGAGGGGCCTAGACTTCAGTGCTCATCTCTCAGCTGCCTTTAGTTTTAACGTTTTTGTGTGCAGGATACTTAAAGGTTTTCCTGTCTGAGAAGCTGAGGAGGAAACTAACACTTCTCATCTTCAAGCTGTTTTACATTTTGGTAGAATAAATGCAAATGAAACCACTATGGTGCATGGGGTTTGATTATTAAAATACTAAGGGATCTTGTTATTTCTTGAATAGCGGAACCCTCACGAAATCCACGGAAGGAACTTTTGTTGGGGCATTGGCATACTCAAATTCTCCTAATCTTTTTTGTTTGTTTTTGTTTTTGTTTTTTGCGGTACGCGGGCCCCTCACTGCTGTGGCCTCTCCCGTTGCGGAGCACAGGCTCCGGACGCACAGGCTCAGCGGCCACGGCTCACGGGCCCAGCCGCTCCGCGGCATGTGGGATCCTCCCGGACCGGGGCACGAACCCGCGTCCCCTGCATCGGCAGGCGGACTCTCAACCACTGCGCCACCAGGGAAGCCCTCTCCTAATCTTTAAAATTTCTTCTGTAAGAGGGAATCACTAAACTCTCTTGGTTTTGCAGGGCCTTTTCCCCAATAATTTCATCAGACGTTTTCTTTTAGAAGGCGGAGGTCCTATTTACTCTTCTCCTTTAGGCTCATCAGAGATACTGATTGACTAATAAGAGAAGCAGCTTCGGGTAAAACATCTCTATTAAGTTCTCTTGGCTTTTTTAAGATCAGAAAAAGAAGAAGAAGAAACTTTTTCTTCCTCTAAATGCAAATCTTCCCTGCAACACTGGGCCTAATCTACTACAACTAATGAATCTGCTGGAGCTGATGAAATGTTACCTCCGTGTTTTTCGTTCCTTGTGTACAATTATTGTAACAGTGCTGAATAAATCAATATTCCCAATCCAACTGTAAAAAACAATCAAGAAAAGCAGTGCTTCTCAGGGAAAAAAAACCCGCCAATTAATAGTTATTAACTCTGTCTCAGTCCACAGCAGAACCAAACACCGTTCAGGCATTTTCTGCAAGTGTAGTAAGCAAACTCAGATACATGATGAAGGTGGCACATGCCAATAATTTCACCATTTTACATTGCAGCGTAATTGAAGGATTTAATGAGAAACAAACCAATAAAAATAAATAGACCATGTTAGAGGAGGAGAAACTGATCTGAAATGGAAGTTGCTCCCTTTTGAGTTTAGGGGTTTTTTTGCATGGCTTGACCAAGGGAAATAAACGAAATCAGGACAACTAGCTCCCACCCACTTATTTCAAAGAAAAAAGAATAATATTTTCTTTCACCGGATGGAAATCCTGGCCATTAGTTGTTGAACGGGAATGCACATCCAAGCTTGGGGATTCAAAGACAAACATTGCATAGTTCCTGCCCAAAGAGCTCAGGGTCAAGGTCAAGGGTAGGAAATATATCCTAAGGGTGTTTGGGGCCATTGAGCTCTGTCCCCTACCCCATGGGGCAGAAGGGCTGGAAACGTTACTGGGAGGAATGACACCTGGGTGGGTGGGGGAGGACATGCCCAACAAGCAGGGAGGCCCATGCTGACTCCCACGGGAAAGGGGTGCAGGAGAAGGTGGTGGGCGACACTGTGGGCAAGGGACCTGCGTCTGCAAAGGCACAGAGGTGTGAGTGGGCCGTCTCTAGGAACAGACGATGAAGTTTGGGAAGGCGAATGGAGGCGGGGGAGAAAGTCAGCCAGGCCAGGTCAGGAAGGACTCCTACCTGGATGACCTCAGAGGGCTTTGGAGGTTCTGGAAGGAAGAAATGGCTGGAAGGTAAATCCCCACGAGTGCAGGCCGGGGTGGCAGGCCGAGTTCTGTGCCCACAGCGCTGGCCCGTTCCTGCCTCTGCACGTGTGTGTGGGCCCCTCTGGACCCACCCACTGAGGGTCACGTCATGCAGGCACATTGCCCACTCTGCCATGGGGGTCTAGGTGGACTCACTCTTTAACCTTTCCAGGGGCAAGACTAGTTTGTCCACCTGAACGTTTATGTTTAGAAAAAATGCAAACCTTGGCTCCTTTCTCTTTTTAAAACTCAAATCAGGAGAACCTGGTTTTAAGACGGCTTCTTTAAGAGATGCTATTTTCAGCTCCTCTGTTTTGATGACCTCCCCCATATGCACAATTGAGAACACTCAACTGTAATGAGTTATCGCCTCGTGGGAGCTCTGGGACCTGGGAGACGGAGGGTTCAAAGCCAGCGCCGGGAGGTCCTTCCCCAGGCGTGCGCCGGCCCGAGCAGTGTGCCGGCTGCTGACCCTCTGCTCTCATCTTTGGAGAGCTCTCTTGAAGAGTATTGATGGGCTGAACCATTTTATTTCCCAACGAGTTCAAGTGAGCCCGTGTTAGGCCTGGATGCCACGGACAAGGGAGCGTGCTGTTTTATTCACAGGACCTAGATGGGCTGAGAGGGTGAGGGCTCCCCAGGCTGAGAGGAGAGGTCCAACAGCGGGGCTAATGGGCTGACAGCCCGGGAGGGCATCCCCCATGCTTGTGTGGTCATGGCCTCCTCTCCTTAGCGTTTGCAAAGAGGGATGCAAGGAGGGAGCCCACTTGTGCTGACCCTGCCCAGATCTATCGAGAAAGTTCCAGAAGGATCTGCTCTTTCTCTCGCCACTGCGTCTGCATCTCACAGGAGCCATACTACTGCCTTGGAGCTCTAGTTCTGGGACACAGCAGGGCACTGAGAAGGCTGGTCACAAAGGGAAACGGGAGGATAAGGCATTTCCCACAAGTTCTAGGACTCTCTTTCAAAAATGAAGGAGGAGGATGGAGGGGATAGGAAAGTTCGTCTGGCTCTACATACCTCTAGGGGCAGTGCCCGGTGGGGGCGGGCACAGACACTGGGCCAGGGCTTGCTCTCACCTTGGGGCCTGCCCAAAGATGTGCCATCAGATGTGGTCACTACTTCCTGTGGGCCTCAGTTTCCCCATCTGTAAAATGAAAGGGTTGACAAGAAGGACCCAAGACTCAGGTCTCACGGCGGAAAGGGCTGTGTGACGCTGAGAGTCTCCTGAAGCCTAGGAATGACCCCGAAGCCCAGGCGCCACTTCCCACCACAGTCCCCTCCCGGACAACACTGCATCCCCCAAACTGGCCGAAGGAGCCTCCCTGCAGCACCCCTGGGTTTCACAAGGGGGAGCTGTGCTGTACCTGGCTCAGTTCTCAGGTGACCCCAGGACAGTGGTCCTTCCCCAGAGGGCAGTACATCAAAGGTGGACCCTTAGCAGGCCGACTGAGGGGAAGCAGCCTCATCCCCAGACACACTGCCTTGGACCCAAGTCACTCTCAGATCAGGGACCAGCCTTTTCCCATTCAGGTCAAGGGCACTAACCACCCCCGCACGCAGCTCCTGTATGCTGAAGGCACCCTAGATGCTTTCATGATGATGTATCAGGACATTCCTGCTACCACCCTGAGCTGCCCCTCTGCAGAAAAGGCAGGCGGCTCAGGGACGTGAAACATTTTACCAGGTTTATGCAGCTACTTAGTGGGAAACCTACTTCAAGTCCAAGGACATATGCTACAAAGCCCATGACCGACCACCCACTGCCCACCGTCCTCAACCTTCAAAAGTGCAGGAAAGCCAGTTAGGCCCCACCCTTGGTCTCTAAAAGATCACTTGTAGCTCAGGAAAAATGCAGATATCAGATCACATCAGGGTGTGAAGGAAGTGCCCTGGGCGTTGGAACGGCAGGACTGACTAATCCAGGATGGGAGCAATCCCGAGGGGCTTCATGAGGGAGGTGCTGGCTGGGGCACTCAAACCCTCCACTGCCCGGAGAGAAGTTTAAGCACAAGCAGAGGAAGTGGGTCTCTTCACTCAGACTCAGTGACCAGGACAGCTCCTGGGTGAGGGCTGGACATCTGGCTTGAATCTCCACAGCACACCCTGCCAGGGTCAATGGATCAGGGCAAGACAGACGTTTTCTGCCAGTGGCCTCAACTGTAAGTGACCGAGGGGCCGGGAGGGAGACCCGCCCAGGGAAACAAGCCCGCAGGGGTGGTGGCCGGCCCCTTGTCTCAGGTTCCACGCTGGAATCTGACAGCGGCTCGGGGCCTCCCGTGGGGTCACCGACGGCCGAGGGGAAAATGGCCACACCGCAGCTGCCCAGAAATTAGAGCTCGTGTTACAGAAGCCAAAGTCAGGAAGGGCAAAGGGGACCCCTTCCCTGGGGAGCTATAGGTGGGCCAGACCTGGGGCCGTGAGCTCCATACCTTCCGAACAGCTCGCTGCTTTCTCCAGGAACCCTGCCAGCAAGCAACACTTCCATAAACGAGGCCTGTCTGACGGAGTGCTTCCTGCTTCCTGAAGACTGGGGAGCAGTGAAGGAGGCGATGCTCAAAATGTGAGTGTGGGTCAAGGGTGGGCCGTATGGGCAGCTGAAAGTCAAGGAGGAGGGGGACGATCCCTCTACCAGGCATGCCCCCTCCCCGTCGAGGGCTGCTCAGCCGTTGAGAAGGTGCAGGGCTGCAGGAGCTGGAGACGTGGGCTGGACCCCGGACTCTTCGCATCAGCTGTATGGTCCGAGCAGGCTCTGGGTGGTGAAGATGGAGTCCCTCGTATCCGTATGGGGGTCCGCTGTGTGACGCTTCTCCTCCGGGCCTCCTACTCTGCTGGTGCCCCGCACACCGTCCTTTCCCAGCTCATCTCCTGTCTGTTGTCATTCCGTGCTGCCAGATACGGGCCCATGGACTTCACTATGGAAAAATGTAATAGAAGAAGAAAATCCAGCTCCTTTTCCAGGCTTGTTAGTGCCCAAGGGCCAGCTCTGAGCAGGGCTGACCCATACGAGGCACATCTAGCACTGACCTTTGACCTTGTGTTGTCAAACGAGTCTGTTGAGATGATAACTTTGATGAACTTGAGCAGATGTGTGTCAAACTGCCTCTGGAGAAAAGGAAGCTATCACATCACATCAGTGTGTACTAACCTTGGCACTATTAAACAGGAGATCCATCAGGGGTAAATTTTATAGGTATGAGAATGGTTATTATTACAGTCCAAAAGTTCTACTTTTCTCCATTGCGCCAGAATTGAATTTTCCGTTTAATTATATGCTCACCATTGCTCTTATCACCAGGCCTCACCATCAGCCGGGTCATATGTCATATTTTCCAGTGTGACTCATTTAGAAAAGAAGCACCAGTCCAACACCCGGCGTGATTGGTCTGTTAATGAAGTGGGTTATAGCTCTCTCACGTGCTGGGCCTCAATAATAGAATTTAAGTGAAAGTAATTTCCAAGTGCAATCATAGTTTACATATTAGTTATTGTATAAAGGAAAAAAATGAGGGGCTACAGTAGGCTCCATGCAATTAACATTGAGGCCCTCGCCTGGGCCTCGTGGGAAGGGGATCAGCTCGGCCGATTTTTTTCCACAGATTTTGATTGGAATAAAGAAGCTTTTACTGGATGCCTCAGCTGCAAGTGCTAAAGCTTTCTGAAAACTCGAGACGTCAACCAGACCTCAGGACAGGATATAAACACAGGACGAGCATTTATTTTTTAACTGTGTCTCAGAAGCATGGTCCCCGGCGTTGAACATTGCACATGGCAAGTCAGGTGGATGAGGGCCAAAGCAGGGCTAACGATGCAGTGTGTCTGAGTCAGAGACCCAGGGACCATCGTGGGCTGGGGGAAGGGAGGCCCATGGCCCGGGGTGCTGGGGGGCTCCGCACAGATGGAGGAATCCAGCTTGGCCTGAAAGTGTGGGTGTACAGAGCTAACGGCCGCGAGGGGGACAAACCCACAGTCATATCCCCACCCCGTGCACATACCTCCTCGCGTGCACACAGACGCACACACGAGCTGACAATCAGCAGACCGTCAGCGGTCTTACGGTCCGGTGGTGCAGTGGGAGTGGAAATCCAGTTGCAATGGGGCCAGGAGGGAACAGAAGGTGAGGAATGAAGGCACAGAAGTTGGCCAGAAATGAGAAAAACAAAACATAGTGGTGACTGGAGAGGACAGCAAGACGCAGGAAGGTTATTTTTGGGTGGGAAGAGACTTAATGAGATGATTTCTGCCTCAGGAGGCAGGCTGGACAGAGGCCTGGTCGAGTCCTTGTACCACAGGCGTCTCTGACCCTGAGCCCCTCAAGCGGCCGAGCATCCGAGGAAGGTGGGCAGGATGCGGGATGAAGCGGATCCCACGGGACAGGCAGGCAGGGAGGAGGGCTTTGGCCTCCCTCTGGTTCAGTGACTGGGGGATGGTGTCGACGTAAGAAGCTGGGAAATTCAGAGAGAAAAGGGGCTGGTGAGGGGGAAGGAACTGGATGGACAAAGCCGCCATCTCTCCAAAGTGTACCTGTTTCACAGATGAGATGTAATAGGCAGATTCAACTTAAGTGATTCTTCTAAGGTCTCAGAGTAAAAAACAGTAGCCTACACCACTCACATCAGACTAGGGTTTGCAGAGCAGTTTCACCCCATGATCTAACGTGGTCTTTTATAAAAAGCCTTAAAGAAGGTAGACATTATCTCTAGCAATGAAAAGAAAAATCTCAGTATGTGGCACCATACAGCCAATCTTTCTGTTCCTGACTTGAATTATCAGGTTTCCTTAGTTGCCTGTGACAAAAGCCCATCCATCTAAAAGGGGAACTTTCCGGCTCATGTTACTGGAAAGAGAAGGGGTTTTGCTGAAGGGGCAGCTGGATTTAAGACCCCTTTTGCCATCGCCCAGCACAGCTTCCCTCTCCCTACGCCAGCTTCTGCCCTCCCCTTGGTTCCGGTGAGTGCGGTGTGGCCTCGGGAAGCTCTATGCTACTTTCCTTGCAATTTTATGACCAATAGAAAGAGAGACCTCTCACACTAAGGCTGTCAGAAAAGTCCCAGGGAAGTTCCAGGCTTGGGCCTAGTGTCCATTCATTATTCAATCGATAAGTCAATTCAGCCTTTCATTCAAACAAATATCGACTGAGCACACCCCACATACCAGACACATGCCAGGTGGTGGGCACAGGGACATGAACAAGATGGAGAAGGTCTCTGCTCTGAAGCAGCCTACAGGCTCATGGGAGAAGATTGACAGTTCAAAACCAGCAACAACAGCAGCAACGAGAAAACCCAAGTGCAGGCATCCTCGGCTCTTTGATTAGACCCATCCCATTGGCCCTGGGAGGAGGTGGCCACTCCACCTTCAAAGCAAAAGGCTAGAATGGATGCGGTAGATTGGGGGATGCTGGAGAGAGATGTGGGGAGCATTTCCCCTAAAGGACAGGATTTGATATTATAACTAAAAGAAAGAAGGGCTGCTGGGAAGACAAAATAAAAATGCAGAATTATAGAAATTTTTTGTTTAATAGCTTTTTATTATGAACATATGAATATGGAAGAGAAGAGGAACTGAGAAGGCTTTTGTTCTTCTGAATGGTTACAGTTCGAAGCAGTCTTCAATACCAAAGATGGTTACAAAGATTTGGAAATAGACTTCTGAGGAGGGCCTGGTCTGCAGCCCTAACTCCACCTTGAGCATCCAGAGCTGCCCAGCCAGGGGTTCCCAGGGATCTCCCCAGGGGTCTCACCCTCTAGAGGGTTACAGATGCTCTTTCATTGACCTTCAGAGCCTAAGGGTTTGACACAGCACTGGGCACACGGAATGCCCTCCATTCATTCGGTCAGTGTTTATTTTAATTCATTATAATTTACTATAATCAGCTACATTAAAGCCAAAGGACATAAAATTGTATATGAAGACATCTTGATAGTTGTTTGTGAGTTTCTATTCACCTAATGATCTTTCTTTTAAGCACAAATAACAACACTCCGATTTTAAGGCATGTCTAACTCTCAGAAACAGTGTGTTTTGACGGCCATCACAAACATGCGTACAACGCACAAAACTGGAAAGGTCCTCTGTTGAGATGACAGCACAAGCTCTGAGCCACCAGACTGTGCCTCTCCCCGCACATCCCCTAACAGGTTGCCAAGCACTCTCGCTGCAATTGAACCTATCGTGCCACTTATATCCCTCATCTTGACGCTCTATTGTATTTGTGAACTCTTTGTGGTCAGGTCTGGACCCCGCCGTGGAGCAACAGCTCAACCAGAATTAGCCTCGAGTTTTCAGAACTAATGCGAGTGGTGACCCAACTGACTGTCAGCTGCCGGAGGTCTGGGGCGTGGGAAGTTGCAGTCAGACAAACAGCATAGGTCATCACCGTTGAGATGTCTCGAATCCATTCTTTCAAGCCTGATGCGTTGTCTAGCGTGTTTGTACAGAAGAGTTCTTCTCCTTCTGGCATATTTTTAAATCTCAGATAGCAGTCAATTCTAAGGCAGAGCAATGATGTCCACTGTATCCCGGGGCACAAGGCAAGGTCATGAGGAACAAAGGCAGATGCAGACAGTGGATCATGACCGAAAGAGGATGCAGGACAAAATGCACGTATCTGCGAGCCGACGCGGGCAGGCATCCCCGGCTCTAAGGACTAATCTCAGGCCAGCAGCGGACAGCTCAGACACTGCACAGTGGATCTGACTACACCAGATAGATGGGGCATCTAACAGAGTTTTATCCCAGCAAGAGTAACTCAACAGGGAAGATACATGTTGGCCGTCAAATGAAGTTCTCTTCTTGTCACCAGACTACAGGCCTACCCCTAGGTTGCATTTCAAAGACTTCCACTTCTGAGTATCATTTTAATATGGCGCTCCAGACCCTTGTGTTTTATGGTTCTCTGTCCCCATGCTGAAGTGCTCATTTGTCAGCAAGGACTCAGTTCTTTCTTCTCTAAGGAAACTTTTCCCTAAAAGCAGAGGCAGGGGATTCCCTGGTGGCGCAGTGGTTGAGAGTCCGCCGACCGATGCAGGGGACGCGGGTTCGCGCCCCGGTCCGGGAAGATCCCACATGCCGCGGAGCCGCTGGGCCCGTGAGCCACGGCCGCTGAGCCTGCGCGTCCGGAGCCTGCCTGGTGCTCTGCAAGGGGAGAGGCCACACAGTGAGAGGCCCGCGTACCGCAAAGAAAAAAAAAAAAAGCAGAGGCAGGCACTTCTCCCCTGTGGGTCCCATGAGCAGAAGTGTTTTCACCTCTGTAGGGTCTTCTTTTCCTTCAGTGCGGCCACTCCTAGCTGACTTGCTCTGGCCTGGTACCTTGGCCCATCCTTTCAGGGACACCTGAAGATGACTCCCCTGGAGTTAAGACCAAAGGTGATAGAACCAAGGAAGGAATGGGACCTTTCGGTCCTTGACTGGAGGGCAGTGTTCAAGCCCAGCCCCTTGGCTGGGACTCCAACGGGGACCGCAATCTTGGGGGAGGGTAAAACTCCTTTCAACCCAAGTGTCACTCAGGCTGGAAGCCCAGTCTCATGAGGTCTGCAGCAAATTCTGTGATCTGCACTGAGGTCGCACCCTCCACACCTGCCTGCCCATGACATTTGTTCCAGCCTCTACCTCTTACTCTCCATGGGCCTTATTTCATTTTATCTGAATTTCATGCTCAAGAAAGAAGACGATGTGGCAGGTGGCCCGACCCCTACCCAAGATGCACACAACTCCCATTCAACAAGGCAGGTTGTGAATGCAATTCCCAGCTCCCCCTCTCCTCCATGTCACAATCTGTAGACCTGTGTTCTCACTCCAAGGCCTGCACCTCTGGTTACATTTCGGCCAGAGCTGTTGGTCGCCTCCGAACTGCTCGCAGCTCCATGTGTTTTACTTGGTTGATGTGTTATATTACAGTGATGAAATTAATGCCATAAACATATTTTTCAAAATTGAGGTCCTTAGAAGTTCCATTTACCTGCCATCTGATCTGATTTCTACTTATTTCTAGATGTCTTCAAGTCCATGTGCTTGAATATATTTATTTTTAAATTATTAGGGATTTATGGACTCATTCATTCTATGATATTTTGAGAGGTGATCATGTTTTCAGTGTTGAAGATAAACGTTGCAGTATTGTCCTAGGCGCCTCGAAGAGTGAGGAGCTCTCCTTGTGACTCTGGATGTAATCATTCCTCACGGCTGCTATTGACTATTTCACACGTAATTAATTCCAATAACATGAAGTCCTTATATTTTTCTTGCTGAACCAGCAACTTCACAAGTAACATACAATCAAAGGCACAAAGTTCTGTATATATTTGTTTTCATTATATAATTAAAAGGTGTTAAGGAAGTGCACCTTTTAAAAGAATTCTAGCTAGTTATTAAATTTTTATCCACTGAGTGGGAATCCTAAACCCTCCCATCAAACCCTCACAGTTTAGAATTTCCAGTCTCTCTGAGATTTTTATGATTTTACAGATAAGATTATTATTCTGATAAGGTTCCAGAAAATCAAGGCCATGTCCCCCCAAGTGACAAAAGACTCTGGCCCAAGTATGACCAAAGTGACGGGGAACAAATCTAGCTCAGCCTCTGGAGAGTGTGCCCAGTTATCAATCACCTCGAAGAGCAGATCTGACAGGACGTCGAGGGAGGCACCTGGAGCCATTCATTGACTCCCAATGACAAAGCCTTTTTGCAACTTGCATCTCTGCTAATCAACTGAACCTCCATGGCGATTCACACATCCGGGTTTGCTCTCCTAGGAGATGCAGGAAGGGGGTGTGAAGCAGACAGCTGAAGGGCTGACATGACCCAACATGCAGTGGAGAGTGTCAGGCTCCTGATGTAATCAGCTCCATCAGAAGCAGGGACCCTCCTTCCCTGCCTTCTCCCTGGTTAGGTGTAGATGCCTCCCTACTTACCTGGGCCTGATATTACTACTTAGAGCTGGGATACCTGCCCACTTTGGCTCCCAGGTACGGAAATTTTGCCCTGCGTCCTCTTCTGGTCATGATCCATCGTCTGCATCTGCCTTTATGCCCATGACCTTGCCTTGTGCCCTGGGATGCAGTGGACATCGCTACTCTACCCAAGAATTGGCTGGTATCTGAGATTTTAAAATATGACAGGAGGAGAGGAACTATGATAGAAACAGGAGGAAATGGAAGTTACCAAGCCTAAGTGAGAACCTGAAAATCTGTAGGAGGGGAACGGATGTCCACCCTTCTGTCAGGGCTGTTCAACTGACAATTCACAGTCCATAGCTGTCCGACTGCCCACGATGACAGACAGCAGGCAGAATGACCCAGGAATGTGAAGGGCTGAGAAACAGGGGTAGAGGACAAGCAGACCCAGGATACAGGAGAAATGAGCTTATCACCTAGTCTAACTTAAAGCTTCCTAGAAAAGGATAAGGGCCTCTCTTATCCCACACTCCACACAACAGGTATCAGGCAGGAAATAGGTTGTGCCTGGGAACCTTGGACACAAATCCAGCAGAAGCTGTATTTTTCATTATAATCTACATCGCAAGGTAATGCTACCTCCTGAGCCCACTTACCTCCCAGAAGACTCTGTGAGCCACAGAAAGGCAAGATCTACGCTTTGCTGTCTTACAAGGGCTCCGCACGTGAGCACTGAGCTCAGGTCTCCCAAGCCCCAGCACTTGTTCAAAACCCATATTAGCATCTCACATTCTTGGATAGAAACTGTTAGGACTCCAATTTGGTTTGTCAGATAGAGTCTTCAAAATAAACACACGCAGTTCCATGAGGGTCTGTCTTGGATTTGCTTTCACTCTTGATTACGAATCAACAACAGTGAAAATATTGCATAAAGAGATTATTAAAAAGAAATAGTGGGAGCTTCCAATTCAAAATGGTACATGTGCAACTTTTCTCCTTCCTGAGAGGGAATTTTAATTTAACTTAAAATATTTATTAATGCTCAACAGTGAAAAGACATACAGGGAGGTCATCAGCAAATAAGAGATTTCAACCGATTTCTGGAAGACAGGGTTAAAAAAAAAAAAAGGATCAAGTGGTGGCTGGAAAACCAGGAAAAAGCAAAAGCTCAGAAAACACATGAAGAGTGAATCAGCTGTGAAGGGATCAATGTACCAATGGAGCTCCTACAGACTTAAATACAACATGGTGATAAAGGACCTGAAAAACAAAAGGATTCCTTTTCAGACAAACACCAACCTCTAGGAGGAGAAGACCTAGCAACAAGACTTTTATCTACTAAGACCTGAGGATGTTCCTCTAAAGAGTGAAAATGAATAGTCTGGGCGGGAACCAGGCAATCGTGCAGATATCAGTGACCCCAAATAAGCCCCTCAAGTTTTGGCAAGAGTTCTTCCAGTTACTAGCTGACCCCTCTCCCAATTGATATAAAACAAGGTTGCCAGAGACCCAAAAGTAGTTCGCTACATGCTTCTCTAACATACAACAGGACAATCCAGATACATCTGCCAGACAGATTATTCTACAGTTCAATAGAACAAACACGATCACCAGGTGAAATTCTGCAAAATACAAACAAGGAATATAAGCCAAGAGAAACAGAAAACATGATTCGAGAAAAAGTATAGAGATTTCCAGTAAAATAAGAGAAATTAATGTACAGACTTTAATCAATATTCTCAGAGGGATAGAAGATCTTGAATCCACAAAACAAGGACAGGATAGGATAAAGAAAGGACACGAAGGATTTCTTAGAAAGTTAAAAAAATCATATACTTCCTGAATTTGTTTTAAAGCAATAGACTGGAATGTAAATTTGAGGATTTTTCTTAGGAAAATATTTGAGACTGAAAGTAAGTCAGGAAACAGGAATGATGTAAAACTAGTCTAACTTCCAAAAATAAGAGTTGCAGAAAGACCATAGCAAACAGAAGAAATGAATAAAATAATGAAAGAAAATTATCCAAAACTGAAGAAGACATGTCTCAAGTTTGAAAGTGTGTCAACGACAATCATTTTTATAAGATACGGAAACCATCACCACGAAATCAGAGGACTAATGCCTACAGAGGAAAAGGACACCAGACTGATAGCAAATATCTCAAGAGCAACATTGCTTGCTGGAAGTTGATTGAACAACGTCTTCAAAGTTCTGAAATTCTATTTTCCACCTTCAATTCTATACCCAGTCAAACTATCTCTGAAACATGAAGGCAGAATAAGGACATGTAAAAATATGGAAAGCTTAGCTCCCCAGCAAAATTGTAGGGAGTTATTTAATTATAACAAGGAAATAAACCAAGAAGAGAGACCAGAAATTAGTAGATTCAGAGAGGAGAGCACAAAGTGAAATTCAAAAATGACAGCTGCACAATTAGGTCTAGAGATCAAACAGTACAGATTAGAACTGCAGGATAGAAGGCTCTAGTAGGAGGTCTCCTTAAAAATAAAAAGTAAATTGTAGGTAAGATGATGTAATTGAGAGCTTGGATAAAAGTTGAGAATTTATTGAATGTAAAAGAGGAGAATCAATTTTATCATAGTGTCAGGAACTTTTTTTTTTTTTTTTTTGTCAGGAACTTTTGCACAACTACTTGGGGCTAACTGGACATTCAGGAAAGGGAATGTAATTTTAGCAGAGCACTTATTTCTGCAATGAACATTATTTCCAGAATCGTAGCAATGTAAGTGGTATTCATTGGTTTTGAAATATTTTGAATCCACTTTTAGATAAAATTCACTGAGAGCTAACTGAGTCCATATCCAAATATAAAGTCTATAACCCTGATAATAGAAAAGAAAAGGACAGCTGACAAAATTGAGAAATGGCAGAAAAGAGAGGCAGAGGAATGGGCAAGGGTGGAGGAAAGGTGAGTGGGTGCTCAAGAAGCAATTCTAGTGGGAACAAAATGTAATTATGCTATTTAGTTTTTCAAAACTTACCAGCTGAGGAGCTTAAAATGGTGAATTAACCAAATTGCAAGGACAAGCGGAGTGAGAGAAAAATTAACTAAGTCTTCTTTCATAGTAATCATTTTATAAGCAACATTGAAAGTCAATAAATCCAAAACAAAAAAAATATATGTTGCTCATGGCTATGAAGCAAAGCAAAATTTACAAAAAAATTCCTATAGAATATTGAACTGGGGGTGAGAAGGAATATGAGAAATTTCTGTTCATCATGAACCTTTTGATTTTTTGTTTAGTCCCTGTTGCGTTAGTAATGTTTTCTCCAAGCAGAGTTAGAAATTCTTTCTTTTATTAAAGGAGCGTGGTAATGTACAAAGGCAAACGAACTCTGGTGTAAAAGGCCCCGTTTTAATGGCATATTGAAATCTGAACTTTAAATAACTGACAACCTATGTTCTCCCACTAAAATCCATATGGTCTTTGCTTCTTACTTTTCTTTACAAGAAGAACGGCTTGTAGCAGTGTTCCTGAGCTAGAATCACCTCAATTGGTATAAAGAAAGAATAGGTCCATACCAAACCCAAGTCTGATCAAGTCAGCCTCTCTGGGACCAGGACTTGGGAATCTCATTTATCCATCATCCTGGGTGATTCCCAGTGACCTACAACATGGTTATGGCCTCTCTGACAGAGTAGGGTAAGGGTAGGCTAGGCCATGGTAACAAATAGACCCCGAAAACTATTACGGTTCTAACGCTACAGATGTTTTATCTCCCCCCCAACACCAGCGGGAAGCAGATGTGCCCACCTGGCCAACAGCTCCTCCACGTGGCGACTGAGGGTCACGGGCTCCTCTGTCTTACGTCTCTGTCCTTCCTTAGTCTCTGGGATGCACTGGAAGCAGGGTGGCTTTGGCTTGGAAATGGCACACATCCCTCCTCTTGAACTGCCAGGTAGGACTCAGCCACGTGTAACTGCAGGGGAGGAAGGCAAATGAAACGTGTTCCCAAGAAGAAGGAGAAACAAAGTCTGGGTGATTGGCGAGTAGTCTCCATATAGAACCACAACACAGACCACAGAAAAGTTCTCTCCCAGTTGACCAAGACGACCCTCTGTTAACATCTTGAGGAAGAAAGACTCACTGCACCCAGCAAGGAAGGCCCATCTGGACTCAGACACAGCGATGGTCTGGCTGTAACTTGTACGTCCCTTTCCGGACATCTCCTTGGGCTTTCCTTCATTCTTCAGTTGCCACAGTCAAACTGTTGACATTTCCACTTAGCCAAGTGAGGTCATCTGAGAACAGGATCCCAGGTGCAGCAATTCTTTTTAAGCTAAATCCCTAAATTACTAGAGGCCCCAATAAAGAGGGTCCAAGCCATTTCCAAATGCGACACCCCCCCCCCCGAGTCACCCTCCACACATCAATGCAACAGACAGAAACCACAGGAATATTCAGCTTGACCCACTTGTGCTGGCCTTGGCATTCAGCCCATGAGTAGTTGCTAACGGCAATTTAGAAAAGAATAAAACGAGACCCACTTACCTTTGTGCCTTCCTCTACAAATGTGATGGAAAGCAAATTAGAACAATGGAAAAATGTTGCAGTTTTGATATGTAGTGTCAAATTGACAACCTACAAATCTCGCACATCTATTACTCAATGATATTCAATTTAGTGACACTTAGGATAAATATTTTTTTACCAGTTCCTAGTGTGAATTCTCTAGGATATTTTCCAGATATCAGTTAAAAGTTTCTTAAAGTTAATCTACCACAGGGGGATCTTTAAAAAATCTGTATTTCTGCCTAGACCTGCTCTAAGGTCAAATCTTTTCTTTATTCCAAGCACACAGAAAGACATACACAGATGATGGTTAGTTTCCTCCATCAATTTAACAAATAAATAAAATTGAAAAGGGCCCAAGAACACACAGCATAGGATGGATAGGGAGCCTACACATTGATTAAATATTTATGAACAAAAAAGATAGCAATGAGGTGGCAGATCTCTTTATAAGCCTGGATCCTGTGTAGTAAAAATGGATCGTATCTAAGTACACATTCCAAAAGGCATTTACCTGCTTTTCCTTCATAAAGTGTTTTTCTAAAAAAGAGTTTTAAAGTCTGGAAATGGAGAGTTTTTAGAGGAGGAAGATGGAAAATTAATACCAGGATTTGGTGTCGTTCATTCAAATGTATTATTCTTCTTGGGCACAGGAAGCCCAGCTTTACTCCTCAGAGCTGGAAGAGGCACAGTGGGGATCAGGAAAACCCCACCTCTAGGGCAAGTTTATGGGCGTTGCCATGGCAACCTCGCCATGCCTGTCATCAAGCCCCTGCCCTTGCCCCGCCCACCTCTGGGGCTTCTTTGCCAGGTTTCAGGAGCCCCCGTGACTTGGTCTCCTCTCCATCTCCTTGGATCTGAGACGGTGCCTTGCTTGATAGATTAAATATGGCCACAAACTGTCCGCCCCTTCCCCAAATCTGGGGCAGCTGGGTGATGTGTTTTGATGGATAGAGGGCCACTCTGGCCTCCAAGACCTTGCAGCTTCTGCTCTCCTTTTTGGAAGGCTGCTGCCTTGTGAGGAGCCAGGAGGAAAAAACTGCGTGGAAAGAGTGAGGCCCAGCTGTCCCCATGCTCAGCCACAGGAGTGAGGCCAGCCCGGAGCAGCCAGCCCCAGCCAACCTGCTAACTGGCTGTAAACACCTCAGTGAGCCCAGCTCACGCCGCGTGGAGCAGAGACATTCGTCCCAGCTGAGCCCTGCCCAGAGGGTCAACTCCAGGCACTGAGATGACACCTGCCCTCCAGCTAGCCTCGACCAACTGCCGCTCCCCATGGCCGCTGTTGGGGAAACTCTGACAGCAGCAGAGTGTCTGGACTTGCCATAGACTAGAAGTTTGCAGACGTGGACCGCTAGGAGCCTCAAACCTGGATGCGGTGGCCAGACCTCTGCTCGGCCTTGACTGCGATGGTGGCGGTGAGCAGGCCCAGGGCTTCAGAGACTGAGCCCCTTGAAGGGAGGTGGCCAGGCCAGGCTGGGCTGTGCAGGAGGCCCGGATCTTCCAGCTTCAGAGCCAGCAAAGTCCTCAGATAACCACAGCAGCTCCCTGCCGTGGCCTCTTCTTTCTGAGCTCAGCCTCTGACATGCCAAGGACCCTCATCAAGGGCCGGGTCTGTGCCCCCTACCCAGCCCTTCTGAGAAAAGAGCGCACTCTCATCAAACAAACCTCTGCTAGCTGCCGGTCACAAACCTACAGTGTCTCAGTGGACAGTCTCCACCCCTAGGCCGGTGTGCCCAGAACAAACGTCAGTGCGTTCATCAACAGAGACCGCCAGTTAAAGGGGCGCATTCGTGTTGATTGTAATTAGTATTGCCAGGATTATTAGCATATATTACCATATAAATATTTATTTACATGCATGTATTTGTATATGTGTGTAATATATATGTCACACTGTTTTATTTTAGTTGACATTACTCTGTCTGGCCATCTTTCAAGGCCTTTTCCTTGAGGATGGGCCTACAGATTCCACGCCCTCCCACCTTTTATATGTTAATTGCAGCCCAACGCACTGCCTGCAACTTCCAGTCCAAGCCCTCACTTCTTCGTATAGAGTTCTGTGCAAATCTCCCCAGGCGCAGCAGCGGCCTACGTTTCTGCAATTTCCCCCAGTCTTTTCGAGCTGTCTTTCTAGACCATCAACATCTCTCTCCCTGGGTCCTATCTCATCAGCGTGGTCAAGCTCCTCTCATGCTAAAAATGCCTCTTTTACTCCATTTCCTCTTCCCATCCTTGCCTCCTTTCTCTGCTCCCATAACTGACCAAAGTTCTTAAAAGGCTCCTCTGTTGTCTGCACTTGCCCACCAATCTCTCACTCTTCCACTTGCACTTACAGAAACACACTTTCTAATATTAAGAGTGACATGGAGTGAAGTCATAGTTGGTAAGAAGATATCTTACATCAGTTATTGTTTTTTTTTTTTTAAACATCTTTATTGGGGTATAATTGCTTTACAATGGTGTGTTAGTTTCTGCTTTATAACAAAGTGAATCAGCTGTACATATACATATGTTCCCATATGTCTTCCCTCTTGCGTCTCCCTCCCTCCCACTCACCCCCACCCACCCATCCAGGCTGTCACAAAGCACCGAGCTAATATCCCTGTGCCTTGCGGCTGCTTCCCCCCAGCTATCTACCTTACTACGTTTGTTAATGTGTATATGTCCATGACTCTCTCTCGCCCTGTCAAAACTCACCCTTCCCCCTCCCCATATCCTCAAGTCCGTTCTCCAGTAGGTCTGCGTCTTTATTCCTGTCTTACCCCTAGGTTCTTCATGACATTTTTTTTCCCTTAAATTCCATATATATGTGTTAGCATACGGTATTTGTCTTTTTCTTTCTGACTTACTTCACTCTGTATGACAGACTCTAGGTCTATCCATCTCATTACAAATAGCTCAATTTCATTTCTTTTTAAGGCTGAGTAATATTCCATTGTGTATATGTGCCACATCTTCTTTATCCATTCATCCGATGATGGGCGCTTAGGTTGTTTCCATCTCCGGGCTATTGTAAATAGAGCTGCAATGAACATTTGGTACATGACTCTTTTGAATTTTGGTTTTCTCAGGGTATATGCCCAGTAGTGGGATTGCTGGGTCATATGGTAATTCTATTTGTAGTTTTTTAAGGAACCTCCATACTGTTCTCCATAGTGGCTGAACCATTTCACATTCCCACCAGCAGTGCAAGAGTGTCCCCTTTTCTCCACACCCTCTCCAGCATTTATTGTTTCTAGATTTTTTGATGATGGCCATTCTGACTGGTGTGAGATGATATCTCATTTTATCAGTTATTGTTTTATTATGTATTATTACGTTGCTATGGTCTGAAAGATTGTATCCCCCAAAATTCATATGTTGAAATCCTAACCCCCAAAGATGATGGTATTTGGGAGGTGTTTAGGTCAGGGGGTGGAGCTCTCATGACCGAGATTAGGGCTTTAAAAGTAAGAGACCCCGCAGAGCTCCCTCACCCCTCTGCCACCTGAGGGCACAGAGAGAAGGCACCAGCTACGGACCAGGAAGAGGCTCTCAGCAAAATCCGATAGAGCGACGCCTTAACCTTCGACTTCCAGCCTCCAGAACCTTGAGAGATAAATGTCTTTTGCTTATAAGCCACCCAGTCCGTGGTATTCTGTTATAGCAGCCAGAAGGGAGTAAGATACACATTAATCATTGTGTCAGTGAGTTAGTGAGCCTGATTGAGAAATGTTTCGGAGGAGTGAAACCTACACCTCATCTAGGTCACGGTTAAAAACCCCAAACCAGAGTACATGGTATTCTACATAGAACGATAAAGTCTGAAGCAATTGAAAGAGTGTTTAAGTGGCCAAGAGGAAGCTCTCACTTACACCCCAGCTCTACCCCTATGAGCTGTACCAATTCTCTTTTTACTACAATCCCCTCATCTGTATAACAAAAATAAGAATTGACCACATAGGAAAGTTGTTTTAATGTTAAAATGAGAAACTATATTTATAATCAACCAGCTTCATACACACATGACATTAAGTGTGAAGGAGAGGTTTCCACAGGCATAAATATGGAGGCATTGTTGATTGTTGCCTTCAGTACTTGGTTTTGTGGTGTGTTTTTTGTGTCTTTGTTTTATCATTGTTTTCTGTTTTAAGATTCAGTGTGGAAGCAGAATGCTGACCTGATTTGGACTCAGGGAGAACCAGTAATGTTTCACAGGGATGGAAGTTGTTTCCATCAGAACTTAGCTACTTTCAGGTACAGAACCCCAACTTTAACTTAAACAAAGACCTAGAGTCACTGGGGTCCGTACCCGACATATCTGGGAGAAAGAAAGACTCTCACGCCCTCTTTGTCCATCTCTTAGAGTCAGCTGTTCCCCTGAGGGGTCCACCCTCAGAGGGGCTCCCTACAGCCCCCTGTAGAGGGGCTCTACAGGCTACATGGCCCCGCAGGTTAGGTCCCAAAGAAAAGGGAGGGACCTACCCTGCCACGACCTTCCACCAACCTCAGAGGGGCATGAGACCCAGCCAGGCAAATCCACCCCTGCTTCTGGGGAGAAGGGGCAATCAGACTGGCCAGCCCAGGAACATGGGGTAATCCTATTGGCCAGCCCAAGTGAGGGAAGGTGGGTCGCAGACTTTAAAGGCCCTCGTCACAGAATCATAGGACATTGGAGAAAACCTGCCAAGCATCCATCGTTAGGGTGACCTGCCTTCCATGACTCCAATGAGTGAGTATGTGACTTATACCACTGCGGTAGAGAATGTGATAAGGAAAGAGGTCCTTTCAACCATAAGCTCCTCCCAGGCTGAGAGGACAACTTCAATTCCCGTGTACTTTTGCTTCTGTATTTCAGGGGGAAAAATAATTCTCTCTTTTGAAACTGCGATCCACCAAAATTAAAGAAGTATCTGAATTACACGTTTTAAGAAATTCCCTGTGCTCACCACTACCGATGAATAACATATGCAGCTAAGCGATGTTTGATTCTCACCCAAAATGTTTCACCAAATATATGGAGGTTGAAGGATGGAGGCCTGTTTGAAGTAAGATTGAATTTGAAGACGAGGCTCATTTTCATTTATCAGAAGCAAAAGAATGCTAACCAAGCCAGAGTCTCAGCCATAGTATCCATTTAGGCCAAGGGGTACAAGCAGCTTTAAAAATGTATGATGCCGGGCTTCCCTGGTGGCGCAGTGGTTGAGGAGCTGCCTGCCAATGCAGGGGACACAGGTTCGAGCCCTGGTCCGGGAAGATCCCACATGCCGCGGAGGAACTAGGCCCGTGAGCCACAACTACTGAGCCTGTGCGTCTGGAGCTTGTCCGCAACAAGAGAGGCCGCGACACCGCGATGAAGAGTGGCCCCCGCTCGCCGCAACTAGAGAAAGCCCTCACACAGAAACGAAGACCCAACACGGCCAAAAATAAATAATAAATAAATAAATATTCCCTCCTTGAGAGACTCTCCCAGGCCTCAGGGCAGGAGCTGTGCCCCCCCCCCCCGCCCCGCCGCCAAAAAATGTATGATGCCACCGAAGATTCTGGCAAGTCCCCCAAACCACCTCCTTGGTAAAAAGAGCCGCATCAAGGACACCTAGAAGCACAAGAGCCCCACATCCCAGGGAGGGGTGAAGGCAAGCTCAGCCCCTCATCCCCTGGGTCTTGGAGAGGCTGCCCAGAGGTGTGGCATGGGATGGGTGGCTGGGGCCTTGCCCATGGTCAGCAGCAACTTGTAATTCCATTAGGGTGTTAGATTTAAATGCAGAGTTAGCTGTTGCCTACACAGAATTATGTTAAACAGGGGCCAGACTGAAAATCAATATTCTGCTTAAGTAACTGGCCCTCCAGTAATTTAATGAAACTAAATGGCATTACACCAAGGCAAGGTGGAGGGGCCCTTCTGCCCCAGCCTTTCGGGGGCTAAATGGGGCTGTGCAGCTGTGCGCCTAAAGAGAGACTAAACACATACTTATTTTTTTTCCTGAAGTTGGAACTGTGCTTTCTTAGCCCAGATTACCTGTTTGCTTCTTTAAATTAAAACTAGAGTAAATAATTTACAGCCCCATAATTAGGAAAGAACTAGAGACTCACTATAAGAAAGAGAGAGTGCTAGTGGAATCGTGGAAAACATGCCTTTCTTAAATCCACAAGAAAAAGCTCAGGGGTGTGAGTAGGTGCAGAACGAAGCCATTAGTTTTTTTTGTTTTTTGTTTTTGCGGTACGCGGGCCTCTCACTGTTGCGGCCTCTCCCGTTGCGGAGCACAGGCTCCAGACGCACAGGCTCAGCGACCACGGCTCACGGGCCCAGCCGCTCCGCGGCATGTGGGATCTTCGCAGACCGGCGCACGAACCCGTGTCCCCTGCATCGGCAGGCGGACTCTCAACCACTGCGCCACCAGGGAAGCCTTGAAGTCATTAGTTTTAACCCATATATTAAAACTTAATTTTAAAGGCCTTAAATTGACACTGTAACCTATCAGGTTCAGAATTTGAATAAAGACCAAGAAGCAAAAGTGAAGATAATTTTTTAAACATTATAAACAAATGTAAAATAAGAATATTTAAAGTGTATCTTTGATATATTGTTTGTTCATGTGTTTTATAGTATGCTTTGTAGTTGCTTTTCTTCTTGCTTTGGTCTTGGTGTAGGTGTGTGAGGGTGTTAGCGTGCGTGTGTGTGTGTGTGTGCGTGAGTGTGCGTGCCTATAACAACCTATAAGTTTGCTAAACCAGAACTCGTCAATATAACAACTGAAATGGCATCTTCTCATTTAAGATTCCGCTCCAAGAACTTCAAGCTCTCCGCGCAGTCGGCATGTCCTCATTATGACACTCCAACACAGAAGTTTATGCTACAAATGATTGACAATAGAAAGAAGGCGCCTTTCCACAATTTTGAAGTTATCGGCAAGTCATTTATTATTATGCAGCTGCAAACTTCGTCTATATGAAACAGTTCACAGACTTACGTCCAAAACCCAGAATTAAAATGACAATAATTGCATGTTGCTTAGGATGGGATAATATGAAACACAGAAATCTTTCCTTTTGAGATGCCAATTTGGAACCTCTGAGGCCCAGTAAAACTTATTAACCATGCGTCTCACTATCTTCGAGAAATTTAAGATGTTTGGAATCCATAGGCACTAAGTTAATTGGCATTTATCACTTGCTTCCTTGTCCTCCCATTTTTCTTCATCTTTCAGGCTGGAAAGGATGTGGGATATCAACAAAGAAAGTCAAAATGAAATGCGTCTTGAAACACAATATAACCTTGAGTTCCAAACCTTTAAATGCCTACTTTATTCGGTTTTCCATCGGCAACTAAAGCAATGGCAAGGTCAGCTGAGTTGTCTCCGAATCTCTATGACGGCTACGGGAAGAAGGTTACTCATGCCCTCAATTCAAACATGATTACATCTTATTTAGATGCCTTGGTCCTAAAAAAATAGTGACTCTGGCCCATGAATGGTAACTTAGGTTATTTCTCACTAACGAGCTGAAAAATGCCCTTGAGACCATGTTTTCTTGCTGAGAATAGTCAGGGCTGGGCAGACAGGGAGGAGGATCTTTTTTCAAACTACTGAGTCTACCTTGCAATACATATTGTATCATTGGATGATAACATGAGCACCAAAAATACTTATCATCAAGATAAGATTTTCAGAATTATCACTTTATTAAACTTTTATAGAAACTATAAGCTCAATAAGTCTCGTCAGAGAACACAGCATTCTCACGGGCAGCATTACAAGGATCCTCCTCACCTTTATTTTTAAGCAACCTTGGAAGGGTCTTCTTAATTCTCCGAGTAACAGTCTTCACAGCTTTACGTGTCGCTCCTATATTACATCCTTTTTAATAAAGTGACAGGGCACAAGGTTTTTATACTCGAAACAGCAACCGAAATTACGAATATTATCTCAGTGAGGTTTGGCCGTGAAGCGGTGAAAACGTTCACATATAAATGGCAATAATTAGGTTATCCCACTGTGGAAAAATGGGAAATATTTGTTTGGTGAGACTGGGTGATACTGTTCCTTTTTTATTCAGTCTGCAGGATCATAAGGGCACTGGTGCGTTCTTAATGCTTTTTACAAGAGCAGAAGAGATGGAGGCGATTTAGTGAAAACAAAAAGCAGGAACTTTACTTGATTCTTTACTTCTGTGGATTTTTTGAGTGGAAACTTCTGCAACTCTTTTTAATAATACCAGTTGGCCATTAGAATAATGTCTCAAGTGATGTGTTATGAAACATAAACATGCATCCTGAATCCTGGGATTTCTAATAGAGCTATTTCTCTAAAAACAAAATAGACAATTCATACAGGGACAAGTGATTCACATTCACAGAGAAAAAAATATCTGACATCACAACTAATAAAAAGATTTCAAATTAAACAGTGATTACTATTTGCATGTACCTGCTAGTTTTGATAGATAAGGAAAACAAAGGAAATGTTACACAGTAAGCTTGAGTCTCCCAGGCTATGGGTGAGGGAGAATCCGGAAAATTCTACTGGAAGGCATGCTACCAAATCCTCTCATTCAGAAATTCTATTTTTTGAAATCCACCCCAAAGAAACAGTCATGTAAGTAGGGCAAGCTCCATACACAAAGATGCTCAATGTAGGGTAATGTCTAATCGCAAAGAAAAACCCCACATATCCGATAATAAAGAAGCAGCTTAGTAAACTGTGTTAAATCCATTAGCAAGAGCATTTGCTATTTTAAAGGATGTTCACAAAGATTTTTGATGCAAACTAGGGAAAAGTTTGTGACAGAACATTAAGTGGAGAGGACAGCATGCAAACAATATGTGTACAGAACAATATTAGTATATTGTTTACAGATTACAATAGGCCGAATTACCAAAGTGTTAACAAAAGGAGGTCAGCTTATGGCCAATGATAATCTTAAAGATAAGCTTCTCCATTTTTAGAAGTTCTATAACAGGCGTGTACTACTCCTGTGATATGATTTTTTTAAAAGAGGCAATTGTTTAACATAACAGGGAAGGAAAAAAGCTCCATCATCATTGATGTCGTTAGACTGGCAACAAAACGTCCATTTTCTTTCATTAACAGGGTGGAAATCTGAGGAAAGTTTCACTCTTTCCTGTTAACAGGTGAGGAAACAGGCACAGGTGAAGGATACCTGTGCTTTTACAACTGCGGAGTGTAAGCCAGTTCTGAACCCAGAGTGCAGTTGTCCCTTTATTCCAAGAAACACCCGCCCCACCCATGAGGAAAAGGAGAGGCCCCCTCTGGCTGCTCGGGGCCCTCCTGTATCGTCCCTGACCTCAAACACGGAGCAGGAGACACCGAAGGCTTCCGGGTTCACCCTCCCCAAACACTACCTCCTCACGACCTACAGGTTTTCCTTCGCATGAAAGAGACTCATATCTATAACAGCAAAGAGCATCTTCACCGCAAACTTCTGCGTTCATCTGGACTTGTAAATTACAGACTGCAAACATCTGCAGTTTTTTCAGCCAAAATTAACTGGACCCACTTGTATGAGGCCAACAGTGTGAATGAGCCTGTCCTGCAGGACGGTCTCAGTGGTGGGACAGATCAGGGAAGGAATACCAGCCCTGCCTCCCACCCCTGCAGTGGAGGACCAGCTCAGGTGAGGCTGGACAGGTGTGCGGGCCAACAGGGACGCTTCTTCCTTCCGTGCAGCCGCAAAAGCACTCATTTTAGGGGCAGAAGACATGACCTTGAGAACGATTTCTGTCATTTATGAATTGTATGTCCGTGGAAAAGGTCCTCACCAAGATCCTCAATGTTCACAGTGAGGAATTAAAAATGCTTTCTTCAGGAAGCTTTTGGGAGAAGAGGTACCTCCTTGTGGGAAAAAAAATGCTTTGGCGAAAAAAGAGGAGGGCCCGGGGGAGGCCAAGACGGGTTCCCACGTGAGGACCCTTCAGCGTTGGTCTTTGCTGGGGGGTGAACCTCCAGGAAAACGGCTTCATTTTACATACAGAACTTTCGGCTGTTTCACAATGTATGTCAGTGAGTTCATACACGATCACATTTCACGTTCTATCAAATTTCATAGAGTTCTCAAAGATGGTTTTGGACATCTGGATATTATGTGGTAACTGTGTGGGTGGGGAGGTCAGAGACACGTTAGAACCTGGGGGAGGGCAGGGGTCATTCTTTTCCCACCCCTTGCCCTCCTCTAGGTTCTGGGGGCAAAGGATCCAACGAATTCCTGCACAGAAACTGAAAGGTTAAAGAGCTGCACAAAGGCGCGCGCTGTGAACGTCCCAACCCTGGGCGATTTCACTGCGTGCACGCAGCCCACTCTGTTATAACAAAGAGACTGCCGCGCCAGGCTCAGAGTAACGGGCCCTGATAATAATACAATATCGTATATTATATAGACATAGGTTACTATACACAACAGCATAGCTTGATACGCATTGCGTTGTCCGCTGATAATATAGTAACTAACCACTTCCCAGGATTTTTACTAAATTCTACTTTTAAAAAATTCTTATCTTGTATTGGAGTATAGTCGATTCACAGTGTTGTGTTAGTGTCAGGTGTACAGTAAGGTGATTCGGTTATACGTATACGTGTATCTCTTCTTTTTCAGATCCTCTTCCCATTTAGGTTATAACAGAATATTGATTAGCAGTCCCTGTGCTATATATGCAGCAGGTCCTTGTTGATTATCTATCTAAAATTCTATTTTAAAGAAAAGCGTTTTTCATACAGGTCCTGCGGACCAGGGAGTTTATCTGGGTCCCTCTCCTCGTGGCCCACATCTGCAGGATGGGGTGCAGTGGTCTCCACAGCCCCGTCCCGTGGGCTCCGACCCCTCTGCTCACCCCCTTTCTTCCTGTGCGATTTCTCACTGAGGGTGGCTGTCAAGGCCAAGAGCCGGGACGGCTGGTGAGGCAGCCCAGCTGGATGAATTAACGTCTCTCCAGTAACTCAAACCAGCAATGACTTCATCTCGAAAATTTGCAAGTAGCACAGGTCAGAGCATGAGTGTGGACAAAAGTAATGGGGTTCCCAGAGAAGTTAATGGTGGTGGTAAACTGTAAGCCAAAACTACAACTTCGATGAGAACTGGGGGACACATCTGAAAAAGTAAGATTTCTAACATATCTTCCCGGAAGACTGTAAACGTCCAGTACAATGATATCTGCATCGTATTACTCTAAGCGCACTAACGAACAAGACTGTACTGATTTGTGCCCACACTGTAAATTATACTAATATATGTTTCACAGAAGCATAAAGAAAGCAAGATAAACATATATGACAAATGAAAAACAAACAAAAAATATACATGACTGCTCCTTACGTGAATTAAATCAAGAGCATTTTAAATTTATTTATATGTTTAAGTTCTATTTATAATAAAATCTACTTTCTAAATAGGAAAGTAACTCATAATCTCACCTTGCTGTTAACAGTAGAATAGTTTTTGTTTTTCTTCTAATTTTGGTTTGTTTCTGCTGACGTAGCTTTTATGCTGGTGGATGAAAATATACTGACATAAAGTGAAAGGAGAATTTTAAGACACATATGAAAGGTACTGTCCTGAAGCTATTAAATTTTGTGCTTAATATTTTATTCAAGGTGATTGAGGGGGGCTGGCTGTGGAGTCACTACAGACAGGTAAAGAAGAGCAGATGGCCCAGGGCCCTCAGGGAGGGCTCTTTCAGGGCAACCCGGGGTTTGTTTTGTTTTGTTTGAGGGAGGGGAGGCCTCACAATTTCCTGATGAAAATTGAAGATCATTAACAAACCCTTCTTATGCCGTTCAGAGCCTCATCATACACAGACGACCAAGCAAACTGTATGGCAAGACCAGGCAACTCCAAGAATCCAATGTATTCAGTGGTAATGATGGTTATTATTCTGTATTTTTTCAGATGGCAGAATTCCTGCTGTAACTATTATGGGACTTCCGGCCTAAAGAGACCCGTGAGGACATCCTGGTTTCCCTGCTTCACTCTCTTTCAGGTACAACTTCAACGCTGTGTCCAGCAGGGAGCTGGCCTTGCTTAGCACCTACAGGCCTGGGTTTTATTAAAGACTGTTCTGTCTCCCCAGGTTTTCTCCTTGCTTTGCCCTCTGTTGTTTCAACAAGGAAATGGGTCTAATTATATAAACTCTTCCCTCCCATTCTTCTCCTTGTCGATGATGGGATGTGCCTTCCAGAAAGAAAGATTCCGCTCCATCATTTGTCTCCATTTTTCTATGAAGAGAGATGTCATTAAGCTTTTGAGTTATATCTTTGCAAAACAAACATGAACTTTGGAAAAGGTTGGTTTGGGTTTTCCGTTTGTAAATTCTTTTGAATAGGTTGTCTACTGCTCTTGGTTTGGACTCCATAAACAATGAAAAGGAGAATAGATCCAATGTTACTTAGCAATTTTTTAAATCTAAAGTATAAACGTTGGCATGCACTGAAAAATAGAAAAAAGTTGTATTTTGAGAAAATGAATTTTGTCCTAAATCAGCTCTACAGAAAAATTAAGAATACTGTAAATTTTTTTTTTCAGATTTTTATTTATTTATTTATTTATGTATTTATTTTTGCTGTGTTGGGTCTTCGTTTCTGCGCGAAGGCTTTCTCCAGTGTGGCAAGCGGGGGCCACTCTTCATCGCGGTGCGCGGGCCTCTCACTATCGCGGCCTCTCTTGCTGCGGAGCACGGGCTCCAGACGCGCAGGCTCAGTAGTTGTGGCTCACGGGCCTAGTTGCTCCGCGGCATGTGGGATCTTCCTAGACCAGGGCTCGAACCAGTGTCCCCTGCATTAGCAGGCAGATTCTCAGCCACTGCGCCACCAGGGAAGCCCAATACTGTGACTTTTAATGCATTTTGAAGCTGAAGGATTGATACACCGTGGAGTCATTTTAAAGGAAACTCAAGTGCTATTGTTTATGTCAATAAAAAACACACTTTTCCAGGCCTGGTTTGGAAAGAACTTTCTGTAGCTTCCCAGAGCACAAATGGGCAAAAGCAAATTCACACAAGCCCTAAATGTGAGCCTACTAAGAGGATGCTCGCAAGAAGGACAAGGCCATGTACACTGGGCACGTTCAAGGCTGCAGGACACACCTGTTGGAGAAGCCCAGGAGGCTCTACCCTGCATCCCGCCCTGCACAGCTGGGGGATGCTGAAGCAGGTCCATCGGGAAGCTTTGCAGAACCAGGCAGGCCCTGGAGGAAGAAGCGGGGTCGCCTTGGCTCTGCCCAAATCCCCCACCCCCAGGAGATGAAGAAGTAAGTTCTGGGGTCTTAGTGAGGCTGGGGGCTTGCTGTGGTCACTGCTTTTCCAGTCTTCTAAGCGGCTGCAGAATGTAGACCAGACGCAGTAAAACATTCTCTCCTGGAAAGTCCTCCCCCAACCAGGAGCCCCTGGGGGCCCAGAGCTGCCAGCCTGCCACTCTGATCAAACCCCAGCGGCACACAAAGTCCAGCGGGTCTGACCCACTGGACAGGCTCTCGTAGTCTTGGCCAAACTGACTGGCCCAGGGGCTAGCAGGAGGTCGTTAAAAAATTAGAATGAACATCTGGTACATTTTCAGAACACAAAACTTTATCCTATTTTTAATCAAAACCACGTTAAAAAAATATTCGCCCTGGGACAACCTGCCCCCCCAACCCCGGCCTCGGCCCACGTCCAGCTACCAGTCATGGGCAGAACCCTGGCCCTGGGGGTTGTGTCCTCCTACCCCCTCTCCAGAGCTGAGCTCACCTCATCCCGCCCCTCCTGGCACCTATGGCACACCTGAGACCCCCAGCCCCATCTCCCTTCAAGTCCTACTTCCCGCCCAGCCTCCGTGCCCGGGGCTTCCCAGGAGGACCCCAGCCAGGACAATAAGCCCGGCTAGCCTGCTGCCGGCCTCGGGGACAGGTTGCCAGGCCAGGGCAGACCTTGGCCGCCAGCAGGCTCCACGTAAGGCTGGGAGTGGGTGGGATGGAAAGCAAGTCTCTGGAGAGTAGAGAGGGAAGGGGAAGTAGAAACAACTACTTAACATCTATTTAGAGCCTGGGAGCATTCGTGGAAGCCATCCCCATTACTGTTGAAAAGATGCAAATTTGGTGAAATCATCAGCTGTATGGCTCCAGGCTGTTTCCCGAGCACCCTGATTTGGAACAGGAGGGAAGGTATTAGTGTAAGACACCAGCAAGGCCAAGTTCGTGTTGCTCAGAGGTAGCCCCTAACCAAACTCCGCCAAGTGCTGCGAAAGGAGATTTGTTATCTTGGGAAGACAGTTCATCCAATGAAGCCAAAAAAAATAAAAACACAAAAAAACAGTCCTTTAGGCTAGTTGCAGGGGAGCAACAGACAGGAGGCAAGCCCACCTCGCAGAGCGCGAAGAAGGTGGATTGTGCGCCCTCAACCCCGCTTCCTCGGCGAAGGGGCTCACTTCACTGCAGAGTGAGAGGCAATTAACGGCAAAGATATTTTTCCAGCCCTGTTTTAAGTTCCACATCAAATATTCTTTCAGACATTCAAGAATACACTTATCTACAAATGAAGGGCATAAGCTATGCTATTGATTTTTGCGTAGGATCTGCTCTTTATGGAACGCATCTGAGCGACTCCAGCAGATACAGTGAAATCTCGCCTTCCATTAGAAAGAACCCCACAAATGACTTCATGCAAAGAGATAATCCATCCTGGTTCCTCAGGCTTTTCTGACCTCTTACCCCCCCCACCCCCACCCCGTTCCAGTTGGCAAAATTTGGGGGCAAATTAAAACGGTTAAGCACGGTAGTAGGTTTAATGCAGAAAATTATTCTTCGTGCCCGCACCATAGCAAAGTCTTTTAAGTTATGCGGTTACAAGGGACCTAAGAAGCCACAGCCTATAAAGGAAATATTTCATCAATTTGCTGAGTATAAATTCTATCTTAAAACTCCAGCCCGCCAGGATCAGGACATAAAGTAGCCTTTCAGTCAAGTGCTTTGAGCAGTGTGAAACAGACGTCTATAAAATATTTTACTGGGTTTTCATGTTTAGTGAATTTGAAATAAGTTTAATGGGAAAACAAAAACGTAGTGAGATTACAAGCGTTACTTGATTCCTTTTTTTCAGACTCTGGTCCTGCTGGCTTTGTGTTACCTTTTCCTTCATTTTAAACAATTGAGGAAGGCACTGGGAATTGTGGAAGATGGGTTTTAGGTTGCTACCACGTGAAATAGTTGATTCAGCTTATAACTTCGTAAGGAATTGAACTTGAAGTAGGCTCTGCGTGCAAGTGTGCGTGTGTGTGTGCGCGCGCGCGCGGCCCGTGCGCGTGTGTGCGTGTTTTGTAAGAAGGAACTCCAAAAGCCAGGAACAATGGAGGAAGCTGTTAGGATACAACTATATTTATGTATTGTGTATTTAGTTTTCTTTCATCTTCCCCTCGGAGGATGGAGAGGGTGCGGTAATTTTCAAAATATTGCAAAATACATTTCTACAACTTGCTTACCTTGACTGCTCATATACGTTAAGCAGCACAGAATAAGCGAGGGGACCCTCCAACGCAAAACACCTTTTTTTTGCATTTTCTGTAACAATGTAAAAGCCGCTCTTATGACAAGAAGTCTGGTAGCTCACCCTTTCATTTCTAATTTAACCACAGCCTATAAAACATAATCCGAAAAATATGGGGCGTGATTAGTATAAAAATCAGATACAGTAGAGGCTTTTTGAATACTCCAAGAACAAAACAAAAAAAGAAGAGAGGAAGAAAACATGGCAGGCATCGGAATATATGCAGTATTTCTTTAATATTTCATTTTAAACTACCTAATTGTGTTTTTAAGCTTCGATTCCTGTAATTTTGCAAGACGAGGCATTCCAGTGAGAAAACATATGGTGAGGGATTTTTAAATCACATAGCAGGAGTACATCACACACTTATCTGCTGTTTTAGTGTCACAAAAATCCACCACTGAATTTATCCAGTCACCCATTAAAGAAAGAAAAGAATTAAAGGAAAAGGAGGTTTTAAATCCCCTAATGCTACAAGAAGGAGTGAAATATGGTATCAAGTTCATGTCGGAGGGGTGGTGGAGCTTCCTGACTTTTTACAACACCAGCAAGTGGCAATTAGCAATCTGAAGCTGAGAGTAATTTCAGGGGCACAGCACAAGCTGGCCACCAAGTCCAACTTCAGCACCTTCATCACGTAGCTTTCCAAGGTGGCCCCTCTGGAGGGTCAGTTTTAAGTTAGCTAGGTGGGTAGGCAAAAAGATTGGATAGATATTGGTTGGGAGGGGGGTAGATGGATAGATAAAGAGATTAATGCACATCTGCTCTTATTTTTAAAGTCCCTTTGTAATTGTCGCTTAAAAAATAGTTGCCTCTATATTAAAGGATAACTGTCTTATAACAATGTTTTGTTTTGTTTCTCTGGGAAAGAGACTGATCTGCAACTCAGGTGGGTACTGCAGCGACAATAAAGCTCTGGGAGTGACAAACTTTAACATTTGCAAGTAAGATCTAGAAAAGGATTCCAAACACTTGAATGTTTACAAAGACCCACGCAGTTCCACATACCCCATGAGTGTGTGTGTGCACGTGTGTGAAGCCCTCTGGGTTCACAGGCGTGCAGGGAGATGGGGGCGAGGGCAGAGGCTTGGCGACAGGAAGCAATGCATCTCATTATTCAAATTACAGTCAGATTCCTCCTTAAATTACGCTGGTGTCTCTTATCAGAAATTGTTTCCTATACTATAATCTGCTGCAGTAAGTGGACATTAATTAATGCTAAATTACAATGGAATTACGTATTATATCCACATGAATACTGAATGACTCCATCATGAATATTATTACAGTAAATATTAAAGGACCTGCAAGGGGGTTGTCACTGATTGCCAAGTGTTAATAGCTACCTCCGATCTTAAGTTAATATCAACTTCAGTTAAATACAACAGCCAAACAGTGAATCTTTGATGAATGCTGCTTCAAAAATGCAGCCAGAGACCTGATAAGTGAAGCCGAAACACAGCAGACCAACTCCTTCTCGAAGTCTGATTTATCCCTGTGACAGGACCGTTCGTTTCCTGGCTTAGAATTCCATTCAAGCTCTAGTCTCTCGGTACAGATGTGTGTGGCTTCCTCGCTCAGCTAACGTTTTAAAAAATCCACGCACAACTTCGCTGGAGTCTCTCGTTTTGGTGGGTGGTCATTTTGTCTTAGGAAGGAAAATCCTTAACCCTTTCCCACTTTCCACTTAAATGATTTCAGAATACCCTGGTGGCATTTTTTTGTTTTTGCAAGGTGAAACAGAGTGAGAAGATGTAAGGTGTTAATCTTGATAATTAGTGCACAAAAGCAATTAGGGGTCTAAAATACCTTAAGGCACAGAAAGCGATTTTTTTTTGTTTATTTGCTCACCTTATTAAGTTAAATATCTGTCTGAATTAATCGCTAATGAAAGCGAAGAAGACTCAATAACGACGAGAGTAATGAACAGCCGTGTCAGTTGCATTTTACAGGGTCCCAAATCATCGAAGATTGCAAGCCGGCTCGCTATTAAAAATTACTTTTCTGCCCAATTTTCTGTTTGCAAAGCAGTAAATTATTTTCATTTATTGTGCTTATTTAAGCACTTAAATGGCTGTGAATGGAGTACAGGCACACTTTAAAAATATAGAACCATTACACAACTCTACTGCTAGAAATTCCCGTTATTTTCCCCTGAAGGCTGCTTCCCCTACTTTTCTAATCTCTCTTTTACAACGATTCATGAAAAAGACCATTATTACACTGAACATGTTTTAATAAGTTATTTATTATTTAACATACTTTAGGAGGCAGGGCCGTGGAAGTTACCTTACACACACTAAGGACAGCCTCTTTCATAATTGTCCAGTTGCCTAAGCCTAAGTGCTCAAGTTTCCCCAAATAAAATCATGCTGTTTTTCACTAGAAACAAATAAACCATGCTTTCCACCATTACTCACATCATCAATATGTATATTGGAAGAGATCGATGATACTAATTATTGCCTTTGAAAATTATCATTTAACGTATTTACCTCCTTTGATATTTATTTGAAATCAGGAGCCACCTTTCTTTAAAAATGTGCAGCATCTCTTACAAACAAATCACTGTCTTAAGTTACACTTAACGGCACGGGGACCCAGCATGGAGGAAGCGCTCCCTGGTATGTTCTTTGCACATTTACAAAGCACTCCAGCTATAGCACTAGGCAGCCAGTTGACCACTGCCAAAGCCAGAGATGGCCCAGATTCATCAAGCTGGAGTTAAGAGTGCATTAAAAAAAAAAAAAAAAGTCACAAGAAGGACGTCATAGATAGACTTATAGTAGCAGGAAAGGAGCAAAAGAAGGAAAAGGAAAGACTCTTGGCAATAGAGAAAGGAAGAGATCTCAGTGATGCTGCTTGCTAGATCAGGATCAAGTAGCAGGTTCAAGTATTTCTTTTCAAATCCTTCAGATTATTGCCATACAGACTCTCCTATGTTTCAAACACAGACAGACGCTCTACACCATATTTCTCTGTGGCCCGCACGCATGTACACGCATAACACAGCGTATGTGCTGGCTCTCACATAGCTCATTTCCTGAGAAATGGTGGTATTTTTCAAAAGTGATTTCAACCAATTTGTGGGGGGGAGGGGCGGGGGTGAAGGCAGCCATATTTATTATTCAGACCTAACGATTTCAATGTATTCTCCCCAAAGATGTCAGGGGCAGCATCACCACTACCGTTAAAAAGCCCCATGCTATTCATAAGAGATTATACTGGAGTAAACATTACAATAGCAGTAATGATCTAATTAAAAGAATCAGACATACTTAAAAGACTCCCTTCTTTGCGGGGGGGTGGAGGGAAGAAAAATCAAAGATGCAATCCATAGTCCGGAATGGGGCAAAGCCTTTTACTCTGATCAAACACAGCCTATCTGGTACATATCTCAAGTCCTCTGGTCTTTGTTATTTAATGTGATGCGGAAGATCAAAGATGCGTGCGGTATGTGTTCCAGGGTTCCAGCTGAGTCGCTGTCATATGTTAAGCTTCTTTTTTTAAGTTGGCTATAATTCTACCTTACTCCAAGTGAACAGGGCTTCCGTTCAACTAAGCATTTCCTCAAATCTGGCAAGAATCTTGTGTGAGATTTTCCTGCAGCAGCCTAAACGCGACCGTAATGCACAGACATGCAAGGAGGTTTGCAAGGCTTGGAGCTCCACGCAGCCTCCCGGGGTCTCCACCCCACCCCACTGTAAGAAATACCGGGGTTGGTGTGTGCCTATGGGACCAGGAGAGCAAAAAAACACAAGTGTGCAATCACTAATCGCTAATTGTGTACGTGAGCACCGATGCATGCAGGCTTTATGTTTCGGGCATCTCTTTTTCCCATACCTGCCTTCTCCTTCACCTACCTCCCAGCGCCTGAAGTGGGGCCTGCAGCCCGGGTTTGAAATGCGGTCCACAGAAAAGCGGCGGCCAGGGTGGAGTGGGATGGAGGACGCTGCGGTGGGAGCCCGGGCACGGCGGGGACGCCATCCCCCCAGGAGGCCACAGGGGGGAGCTGTGGCTCTGCTCAGGGCTGCCAGAGCCTGTCGGGGGGAGGAGAGGGCTGAAAATATACTGTAGCAAAGCGATGGTGGAAGGGGAAGGGTAGGTTTTATAAGTTCCTGAATTTTATGACTATGCCACAACAGTGCAATGTCCACTCAATCTGTTGCGAAGTTAGCACAGAAAACATGCACTGGGCATATTAAGTACAGGATGAAATGCTGTCGTGAATATTTATTAGTCAAAATATAGGTTCTCAGAAACAGAAATAAAACAGGGTAATAGATGAAGGGAAGAATAGATTTAACACTGAAATAAATATCAAAGGTGCAAAGAAAAGGCAAAGTATAGTGTTCAAACAAAGCTGTGAATTGGGTCCAGATTTAATGCCCCCCTAGGGAAGAAAAGGTTGGGCAGACTTGGAATTGAGATACCGCTTTTAGTACACAGCCCCTGTAATGCTGTCAGCTTTATTTCCTTTGACAAATGTGAAATAAAATTTGTCAAAGTTAGGGCTTGGAAAGTTGGCTATTGAAAATTCAATTGGTAATAACTAGTATAGCCCAGCACTCGGGAGATTGTTAAAGGAGAGGGATGTTTAAGATGCTGGGGGTTGTGGGGAGCAGCTCTACATATTGTATTTCCCTTTTGAAAAATTTAGCAGTTGACTCAGGCAACTGGATTTCTGGGTTTCCTATTAGCTGGGTTCACCATTGAAAGGCAATCATTTAAAACCTGTTTCCACGATAACGACAATTACATCTTCAGTTTGAAAACCTTCCGCTCTCCTCGCAGAGGAGGGCACCTTCTATCTCCCTGGTGGCCACGCCTGGCTCAAGGTACCTGCACCATGAAGACATTTCTTTGCCAAATAATGTAAAAGTGTGGGGTGCAGCTGTGACATGAATGCTATTCTTATCCTGCCCAACAGAGCTCCTGAGTTGGCCTCTCCTTGGACCATGAATTTGATACGTTCAGAGTGCAAACTGTGATTTACTGGGAATGTTGAGCAACAGACTTTTCTCGTCTTCACAATTTGTCGCTCTCGGCATCCTCAGCCTTCCCCTTGCTCCGGGCTTGGCAGATTTTCGAAGGTGGCTCCGAGAAGCCGCTTCTGTCCCGTGCTGCCCA